>NC_139232.1:85872140-85984258 GCF_977018435.1 Lepisma saccharinum | reverse complement strand
CAAGGCCTATGCCATTAAAGCCGAGGGCAGCGTTACCAAGAAGGCCAAGGGTGTCGGCAGACAGGTGGTTCGGGAGCATCTCGCATTCGAGGACTTTGTCGATTGCCTCAAGACCAGGTCGTCGGTTCTAAGAGAAGAACAGCGCATCCAGAGCGTCGACCATGTGTTGACCACAAACAAAGTTAGAAAAATTGCGCTGGATCCCAACGACGACAAGAGGTGCGTCCTCGAGTGTGGTATTCACACATTGCCGTGGGGCACTATCGCTTAGCAGAAAGCAAAACCTGCAACATATGTCCATCTTCAACAGAAGATTCATAAAACAAAACAAAACAAAAAAAAATACTTTGACTGTCATTACAAAAAACTTTGACTGTATTCTTAAATAACCAGCATGCCTATGAATTTGTTCGGTTTCAAAAAACAGATCATTATGGAAACCATACCAGATCATGAAGTCTTATCTTCCGTGTTACCTAAACTCAACGGTCTGTTGATTATTCACCTCAACAGCATTTGGACGAAACTGAATGACGATGTGGGCAAGATGTTTTATGTTTTTAATAACAATTTACATTTCTACGAATTCCGATCGACGGGAAACTTCAAATCACCGTGAATCCGGAAAACGCAGGCGAAATCAAAATTTCTACCGGCAAGAACATTTTTCGAATCAAGCACGACAAGATGCTTTCTAACATTACGTACGATGTGTCTGCAGGAGATTATTTTTACATAGAACTCCTCGGAGATTACGACAAACTTATTCCTCTCTTCGTAGAATTACAAATCGTCTATCCTATTATAAATAACCGTTAACCAAAAATGCCTAACGACATTTTCGGCAACACCAAGCGTGTAGACCACGCAGAAGAGATTCTCATGTTGGACATTCGAGTTAAGAAGTTGAGGACCGATTTGATCGCTTTGCAGGAAACCTTAAACAAAAGTTTAGAGTCGGAAATCGCTACGCTCCAAACGCAATGTCTCGACCCCATTCTGAAAATCGATTCCGAACTGAAGACGCTGATAAAAAATTATGTCGACGTACCTTCTTACGACAACGTTCAAAATATACAGTTGAGCGTCGATTCGCTTCAAAATGATTTGGCCAAATTACAGCAATTTCAATCGAAAAATGAAGATTTGGAAAAATTGAAACTCGAAATCGAAGAACGAACTTCCGCAATAGAAAAGAATTTCTCTGAACTTCAAACCGTTGGAAACAACGACATGCAAGCGTTCTGCGTCTATATCGTTCACAACGGTTTGAAGTTCAGAGAAATTCTTTTCTATTGCGGAAGTTCGTTCTTCGATTTCGAGTTTCAATTTTTCCAAATCTTCATTTTTCGATTGAAATTGCTGTAATTTGGCCAAATCATTTTGAAGCGAATCGACGCTCAACTGTATATTTTGAACGTTGTCGTAAGAAGGTACGTCGACATAATTTTTTATCAGCGTCTTCAGTTCGGAATCGATTTTCAGAATGGGGTCGAGACATTGCGTTTGGAGCGTAGCGATTTCCGACTCTAAACTTTTGTTTAAGGTTTCCTGCAAAGCGATCAAATCGGTCCTCAACTTCTTAACTCGAATGTCCAACATGAGAATCTCTTCTGCGTGGTCTACACGCTTGGTGTTGCCGAAAATGTCGTTAGGCATTTTTGGTTAACGGTTATTTATAATAGGATAGACGATTTGTAATTCTACGAAGAGAGGAATAAGTTTGTCGTAATCTCCGAGGAGTTCTATGTAAAAATAATCTCCTGCAGACACATCGTACGTAATGTTAGAAAGCATCTTGTCGTGCTTGATTCGAAAAATGTTCTTGCCGGTAGAAATTTTGATTTCGCCTGCGTTTTCCGGATTCACGGTGATTTGAAGTTTCCCGTCGATCGGAATTTCGTAGAAATGTAAATTGTTATTAAAAACATAAAACATCTTGCCCACATCGTCATTCAGTTTCGTCCAAATGCTGTTGAGGTGAATAATCAACAGACCGTTGAGTTTAGGTAACACGGAAGATAAGACTTCATGATCTGGTATGGTTTCCATAATGATCTGTTTTTTGAAACCGAACAAATTCATAGGCATGCTGGTTATTTAAGAATACAGTCAAAGTTTTTTGTAATGACAGTCAAAGTATTTTTTTTTGTTTTGTTTTGTTTTTATGAATCTTCTGTTGAAGATGGACATATGTTGCAGGTTTTGCTTTCTGCTAAGCGATAGTGCCCCCACGGCAATGTGTGAATACCACACTCGAGGACGCACCTCTTGTCGTCGTTGGGATCCAGCGCAATTTTTCTAACTTTGTTTGTGGTCAACACATGGTCGACGCTCTGGATGCGCTGTTCTTCTCTTAGAACCGACGACCTGGTCTTGAGGCAATCGACAAAGTCCTCGAATGCGAGATGCTCCCGAACCACCTGTCTGCCGACACCCTTGGCCTTCTTGGTAACGCTGCCCTCGGCTTTAATGGCATAGGCCTTGGCGCGAAGACCTGCAAACTCGAGAATCACATCACCGTCCTTCTCGTCTTTGAGTTTGCCAGGCACTTTTTTGTTTCGGGGCAGGATGCCGTACTGGTTCGGCTGGGGATAGCCCGAGGTGTCGAAGAGGTTAACCAAAGCTGGTACCGTGACTATATCCCTGTATGCATCGGCTGAGTGGACGTGGTACACCAAGCTGTCCGTGTCCGTGTAGAGAAGCGAGATGTTGTGGCTATAATGTGGACGTAATATGTCGTAGTACGTCTCGAACATGTGCAGCTTGCTCAGGTCTAATACTGAGGCACCAACATAAATTGGCTTGTCGAGCCTCACCTCACTCTTCCTCATATGCACCAGAGCAAGCTGCTCATTATAAATGGTCCTCGATTTGAATAACGGGTTTGCCACGAGCCTGCGACATTGTGCTTTCCTCGTTACCAATTTTATGTCCATGCGATTCCGTACATTCTCCATAGTTTTGCCAAACACCGCATTGTTCATAAGCTTGAAGAAATCCTTATCGAGCTCGGACGTGGCTGCGGTGCGGTGTTTGGTGTTGACTTCAATATATGGACGCAACCACAGAGAATGCTCGAACTTGAGGATGCGGTGAACTGCGCGGACTGCGACCCCTCGCTGCATCAACCACCGGAGATTCTGGTAGTGTAGGACGTAATTCTTCTTGGGCTCGAAATCCATGACGAGCTTCTTCTGGTTGGAATCGGGTGGACACTTGAACTCGGGTGCAGGGGGGAGATCGCTGAACAAATCCTGCAGCTTCTCGGAGAACTCAAGGTCCACCTCGGCGAAGAACCCATGTTCCGAATCGTCGAAGCTTTCGACGTCGAAGTTGGAAGGGTCAGCCCACTCGAAGCCTCTAAAGGGGAGTGACTGCATCATGGAGTGCCCGTAGAGGTTATTGACGTCCGTGTACATAATATAGCTGGACGGCTGTGAGGGCTCGTAACCGGTGGCCATGTGGTGATTGTTGGCGCGCGAGTGTCGCTGCGACACCTGGACCATTCCACCCCGCACGGCACGTTCCACAAACAGCATCATGTCCACGTCCGAAAGAAGCTCCAGCTCGATCTTCGTCACCAGAAACATGGCTGACCACGCCAGTCCGGGGAGACTATAGAAGTAGGCAGGGTCCAGCTGGTAGATCTTCATGGCGGTCGCACGGAACGTCTGGAACACGTCGGCGAGGAGCGTCACATCAAGTCTGAGGTAGGCGTCGTGGTAGTCCCCGAGAGTTCGACAGCTCAGCTCGCGCCACATGGACTGGGCATGGTGATAGTCATCCTCGGTGATGTTCGAGCCTCGCAGCTGACTGTAGAACTTCGCCTGGGGGGGTAGCGACGTCTCTGCGAACTTGGAAGGGTCTGTAATATATTCGTAGGGATAGACCCCCTTACGCTTGAAGAGGCCGGCGTCCAAGTTCGGAAAATTTCCGGAGGTGATGAGCATTTGCTCGTCGCTAAGCTTCCCTGCGAGAGCATCGAGGCTGGCCGGGAGGAACCTCAGGGAGTCGAGGAAGCGAAGTTCGACGGTAGAGTGTGATCCTGGGATCGACACTCGTTTGCTCACACTGATGTAACGCTCCTCGTTCTGGGCAAGAACGTTGATTCCCTTGTTGTCGTATCCAAGATGCCTGATCAGGTGGTGGAAGTCGTACCCCGAGCCATTGTGGAAGAAGATCGGGATAAATCGAGGGTCCCGGGCCATGAGGTTGCATCCGTTGCACCATGGACCAACATATCTACCGGTAAAGTGATCGTGGTGTTGGACTTTACGGTTGTTGGCGGTGTACTCCTTGACGCAGACAGGGCAAGTGATGGCCTCGTCGTGTCTACGCTGATCGTCAGGGGACAGTGGGAGCATAGACTTGGGGGCCAACAGTACCTTCCCTATCTCGATGGCCTCGACAACCATCCTCTCGAGGAAGTGTTTGGCTGCGTCGGGACCACGGTACACGTAGGGCTCGGAGGCGATGTGCTGGTCTCGTCGCACCACAACGTATGCGAAACTGGATGCCTCGTGGAGTTGGTAAGGGGTGGTGGAAGAAACTTCGGGATCTGGATCGCAAGTGGACAGGGGTTTGAGGAAGGCCTCGAAATCCGCGATGATGATAGCGGGATGCTCCACCATAGCACCGTGCATGTGGAAACGCTCCACGGTGCCAGGTTTGGGTAAGACTGCCACACCCGGCTCGTTGGCATTGCAGTAGATCTTGTGGCTGGCAAGCTTCTCGACAGCGATGTTGGGACCTTTGATGTGCTGATAATCCTGCTGTTTTTGATTGTCAAAAGTTGACAAGCACCTGCGACAAACTTCTATGCTACCATCATGCTTGCTTTTTTGGCTCGACACCAACCGGGAGAGCGAACGGATGAGGGTGTAGTGGTGATGGGTCTCGTCCTTGATAAGTAGGAGATGGATTTCTCGAGCATCATTGTTGTTTACGTCACTCACCCGGATGGGGTACACCGCATTTTCGTCAGTGAGACCGTAAACGTTGATGGCCAGCCGCGCACGAGCCTCAAACTTTCGAATGTCCGTGACCTCTACCGGGTAGTCGATCCCAGCCATCGCAACTTCCAGCTCTGCCTCATAGGGTAGGTAGTGGTTAACTCGGTGTGGTTGGTTTTTCCAGTGGACAGGGTGTAATGCTGCAAGCACCGACCAGAGAAAGCACTTGGCGTCACTGTTCTGAATGTTCAGGACGGCCCTTTTTGCCGCAATGGTAGGTGGTAAGGGGACGTAGCTGGAGGCGGAGAGAGGTATGAACTTACAAAGTTTGACGCACAGTTCGTGAGGCTCGCCACACAGCGAACCCCCCGAGCCTTTAGCTAGATGTTCCTCCTGTTTTGCCACCAGCTCATCGGTAAACTGGTTGTAGATGACCTCGAGGTTGTCGACATCCGCCAGATGCAGCGTCTTCGCCTTGGTGTTGTGGCAGAAGCTGTAAATTTCATCGGACGGCTTCTTGTACTGGCAACGTAGCGATGCGTAGAATTTGGTGGAGTGCATTGCAAGCACATCGCCGAGGATGGAAATAATTTCGGCTTGCACGTTCTCCAAAAAGCTACGCACGTCGCATGAGCCCTCCGAAGTGATGACAAAATCCTCTAACAACCGCTCGAAAGCAGTCTGGTTTGTTTTTGTCACAGGCTTGACGCGTTTGGCGGGTGGTGGCGAGTCGGCTTCCGCTTTCCTCTTGGTCGAGCTGGTTGACGGTTGGGGAACAGGTGCTTCAACGACAACTTTGCATGATGTTATATGCCTCTTCAAATTATTAATGGTAATAGGTATACCGCACCTGGGACATGATTTTTTAGCGGTTACATGCTTACCAGGTGTGCAGGTACGACAATGTCTTGCAAAATTTTGGCTTGGTATGGTTATCTTGCACACAGGGCAACTTTTCTCAGATTGCATCTTGTTGAAAATATTTGTGGGTATGTTATTATATATATATAGTGGAGTGCCACAAAATAAATACTGTGCAATAATTCACAATAGTGTTGGGTTTGATGGGAGTGTGTTATTTATGCTACTTCTTGCTTCTTAATGAATCCTGTAAATAATTGGAAAAAAATAATTAAGCTTGTGTATAGAAAACACGAAAATATTATGTGTGCATAATTCTACCAAACAATCTTTTTTTTCTAACCCTCAGCCCTCTTGGCGTATGAAGTATAAATCATAATTTCAGAAAACATAGTTATTTTCCGCTCGCCATTTTAAAAATCAAACCATAAGCATTATTTATGTTTATAGTATTCGTCGAGCGATAGCAGATAGAGCAAGAATTGTTTTCCTACAACCCATAGTTGATGAATTACAAAACATCTTAGAAATTGCATGAAAAAAAAGCATGCAACTTTATTTGTAACACACACGTACATTCTCCATCTTCATCAAGAAAATATTATAATAAACATAATTATTTTTATCTATATCTCACAATAAAACTCTATATCCAAAAATATCACAACATCAAATAACACTAGAGTCGTTAGTACACGTTGCATGCATTACGGAGGTCCTCTGTAGAGTTTCATGGAAGTTTGGGGAAAAAAAAAACACGTGAAACTCTACAGAGGTGCGGTAATCTATAACCGCAGCCATTAGAAAACTTTTACATTTTTGGTTGGGCACCACGCACCCTGGCGAGGTTACAGGGACTAGGCATCCTAAAAAACAACAATTATTATTATTTTGTTTGTTTGTTTGTGTTACAATACATATGTGCGCGCGCGCGCGCGTGCGTGCGTGTGTGTGTGTGTGTGTGTGAGAGAGAGAGAGGTTTACAAAGGTTACGATATACAAACATTGGCCCCCCGGGAGTTGGAAAATTACGATATGGCGCATTCGTTCATTACTGTTCCCAGCTATAAGTTTTTCTCTCTCTCTAGCCCTTGCCAACTAAAAAAAGTGTAGGTAGGAGTTGGCAGCACTGCGAGAAAATAGAAATCATGCCTTACAAGAAAAAACCATTAAGGCGATTTTTATTTGATGACGTTGAACCCGTGTAGTGTTCCCATCCATCCATCTCTCTCTTTTACGGCAGTGCCGGCTCTCTTTGTTTAGTATATGTAGGTTGGCAAAAATTGCTTTATGCACTGTAAAGCAAACCTCAAGCAAAATTGCCAGCCCCTTGCTTGAGGTTAGGTTAGACAAGAAAAACTGTAGGTAAACTGTCGGCTGTTTAACTCTTCCCTCTCTCTTCCCTCTCTCTTTTTTTTTTTTTGTAAAAAACTATGGCAAAAATACCAGTAGGTTGGCAACCTTGCTTTATGCACTGTAAAACAAGCCTCAAGCAAAATTGCCAGCTCCTTGCTTTAGGTTAGGTTAGACCAAAACAAAAACCTTGGTGATTTTTTTTTTCGAGTAGGTGTTGGCAACACTGCGAGCCCCACTTCCGGTTGCAGAACTCTCAAGCAATATTGCCAGCTCCTTGCTTTAGGTTAGGTTAGACCAAAAAAAAACCTTAGTAATTTTTTCGAGTAAGAAGTTGGCAACACTGCGAGCCCCCTGAGCCCCACTTCCGGTTTGTGAACTCTCAAGCAAGATTGCCAGCTCCTTGCTTTAGGTTAGGTTAGACCAAGAAAAACCTTGGTGATTTTTTTCGGGTGAGGAGCTGGCAACACTGCTCCTCACTTCAGCTCCTCACAAGAGGTTGGTGAACTGTCTAAACTGGACTACTGTTGCATGAAACAGCATGTTTTTCTCTTTTCACACAAATTATATACTCTGTTTATACATTTTGAACATACATTTTTATTGACATTTGTTGGTGAAACCTTCATTAACATTAATTTCCAGGTACATATGAAAATTATATTTGCTAGTAGATATGACATTTTTTCCTCGGAAATTCCATGTGTACGAATAACAATGTTACATACTGTAACTAGCCTCAAAACAGGCGCCGCATCATAGAAACAATTGTAAAAAAACAAATTCAATTTTACTCTTCGACGATAGCAGTTGATAAACTTTCTATTATGAAATTATAGGTTATAGCATGGTGTGTGTGTATATTTTATACCTCAAGATTTTACTGTTGTCCTACATTTACATCAGAAATCCGTACAGAAGGAAATGGGTGTGTGTGGGGGGGGGGGGCATGGAGCTAGGTTTCTACACAAATACCAAACCTATTTTACGTGGCAGTACTTTACTCTCTCGTACGTTGTTTACGCCTAAAGAGCATAACCTAAAGTTGATGTTTTTATGGTGAAATTATTTGAGGCTGGATTTTCAATGTTTTTTTTATATATATAGCGTTCCGAAGTGTGTAGCTAAGTGGCGTCGTCGTGAACATAAAGTCATAACATGTTACTAGCGTCGTTTGGTAATCAAGATAAATGCAACTTATGAACCGTATGGTTCACATCATCATTTAGACGGCATATATATGTAATCTTAATTTAACGTAAATATTAAGGAAATACACCACAATAGAAGTTTGTTTGGAATAACCAAGAAATGATGTGTGGCAACCAAGTACTTGCTTAATTAGGCAATACGTAACTTATTGTTAACCAGAACCAAATTATTTTAGTGATTGTTCACATTTGTTTAGAATTACCAAAGCATTTTGTGAAAATCATGCTGAATTTAAGATAAGAGGCAACTGTTATTGGTATTATTATGTAGGTATTAAATAAATACAATTCACGTGTTCTTTAACACTAAAGGTATAATAAGGCTAATATATATATATATATATATATATATATATATATATATGTGTGTGTGTGTGTGTGTGTGGTCGTGATTTTCATCGAGGGCGGTGGAAATTTAGAAAGGGAAGGGGGAGACGTAAAAAATCCACCTCGAGCGGTGGTTTTATATTCACAAAATTATCCAAAGTGGAAAAGTGTACATGCATTCTTTGTGAGTGTTGCGTCATCATTTTAATCACATCGTCACTCAAGATCATCTTCGGAATTAGCCATTGAGCTGTAGGTCCACTCCTCCTTGTGCTAGTAAAACTTATAATAGTGATTACGTAAATCTTCCTCTTTTGGAGGAACCCAGTTTCCAATGGAAATTATCCCATTTTAAGCATAGAACATTTTCCTTTTCAACGGTTGTTTTCAAACATGAGTTTCTCCAATAGGGTAGCTTCAGCTTACTGAAAATCTAATGCAAAGTGAAATGTGAACAAATATGTACACACACACACACATACACACAAGCATAATAATTAGCCCTCATACCTAATTGCCTAGCACCTGATTGCAATTTACATACAATAAAACCAAGGGTGTCTGTATACAGTTTGGAAAACCTGGACATACTGGAAAAGTCATAGACATGTCAGGAAAATTTACTGTGTTTCTGGAAAACTCAACATTTTTGTAGTAGTACACTTAGAGTAAATTTTTTAACAACAATAAGGAGAAGCAAGACATTTTTAGTTTGTTGTGGACAAATTATAGCTAATTCAATTTGATATACTGAGTATTAAAGATAATTACAGTAGAAATTGTATATTAAATACTCTAGGAATAGTCTTGTTTTAAACTATTTCATGTGGAAATCTACTACAGTTATTGGAATTTAATATTCTCTTGTTTCAGTTTTTGGTTTGTGCTTGATATATATTATAATTATATCAGATTATATTACTAAACATTACGATAATTGTGTCTTATTTATACTATAATTGTTATGATTTTGCACATAAAAATATTTGTTAACGATACGTCAATACTGTCATTATCCCTTTTTACATGTAAATATTCTATAAACTTGTTTAAGTGAGATTCGAATGTGGTGCTAGCTAAAATATAATAATGACCTTCTTACACACATATTTAAATATATGAATTCCTCTAATGGATTTAGTCTGGAAAAGTTTGACTATTGGTGTGGAAATCCTGAAAAAAATCAGGACTTTTGTTTTTACGAAATTGTAGACACCATGAAAACCAGAACAGATCAATCAACCTTAGTCTTGACATCGTTCACACTATCCCGTCCACACACGTTTTGCACACCTGAATTTAGTGATGGATTTCATCATCCTTTCCAAACCAATTTTAATTGCGCACTGATTGTAGTAATTATCCGTATTGTTCACAATAAGAACGGCAATTTCGTCTTGACTACCATGTGCATTATACTGAACTAAAAGATGAAAATATACTTACGTTCAGTGTACTAAAATTCAGAGCTGTTAGTGATCCTAGCCATGGAATATTACTTGATTTGATGATCGGCGCCACTGATTCTATGAACGGTGCTATGGACTCAAATTCGTTCAATTTTTCAGTCGAAGTTTTGCCCACCTGAAAATAATAGTTATATTCAATTAATCTGCCTCAAATTAACAAACTTGACATTAATAGGGTGAACCCAGTGTAGTAATTTATTTCTCATTCTATTTGTATCATTTTGTTGTTATTTAGCGTTGCTTTTCTGCTACTTTGTTTAATCGCGACGATGAGGATGATTGTTGATCAGACGAAATTGATAGAGGCACTTGCAATTAACACCCATTTCCAGACCGGTTCGTTCTATCTATTTCCTTTATTTTACGTCAAATTTCTATCTCTTTGGTTATCACGACGATGAGGATGAATTGTGAACAGATTAACTTAATGACGGGCAATCACAATGACACAAACATTTCTTGACCAGGGTTCGAATCTGAGACCTGCGCCTCATGCTGAGCACTCCATGACAAGGGTTGCAATAATTTCTTTCAAAATAAAGAATAACACCATTAACATTAAGCCTTGTTTCCATGATATAAAAACTAAATATGCTTATCAAGGCAGAAAATTATTTCATTACAAAACATAAACTAAACGTTTAGTTTATGTTTTATAATAAAATAAATTTCTGTCTTGGTCAGCATATTTAGTTTTTAAAATAATGAACTGTGATAGAAATTTTACAATGGAGGCCAAATTCAAGTTGGGTTACATACGATGGGAAAATTTAAGAAACTATTTTTTCCCTTTATTTATTCCATGTATGTTTTCAGACGTTTACACATCTTTCGAGTTTCAAGATTTTAAATGGCCTGTCCGATTGCACAGTGTAATCGTCGTAGCCTTGTAATCAACGTGTCCCGGGTTCGATTCCTGCTGGAGGCACATAGTGGTTCGGATCCCACTTTAAAACTGTAGATCCAGTCCCGATTAGCCTTACTGTGCTTAAAGTGGGCTTAAAACTCTAAATCATTCAACTCAAGATTTTAAATCCACTTTATGCACAGATAGGATAATCGGGACTGGACCTACAGTTTAAAATACGATCCAAACCGTTATGTGCTTCCACAGGTCGTCAAACTCTGGAAGTCTAGATTACAAGGTGACGACGTTACCACTGCGTTTATATTCACAAAATTATCCAAAGTGGAAAAGTGTGCATGTATTCTTTATGAGTGTCGCTTCATTATTTTAATCACATCAGAACTCAAGATCATCTTCGCAATTAGTAAAAAAGTGTCAGATAAGTGAAATAAAAAGTCAGTCAATCAATTTATTTGTGGTGCAGAGAATGTACTGGATCTCCAAAATTTCAGGTTTATTAAAATTTCCAAGTTAATGGTACTTTTGATAACTTCTAGTGAGATTAAATTTTTGCTTGGACTATAGAATACACAGCCGTAAATAAATTTTGGTAATACCCCGTTGTTTTTTTATGAGATATGAGCTCTAATTACTATGTTAAAACTTCGTTTTAAAAGAAGACAGAATGGTTATCGGGGGTTATTTTAAGGTTGGGGTTGCATTTACCGTTTTCATTTATTTTTTCTTCTTCAAAATTTCTTGGATCTTTAGCTCCTCCAGTCCCTCTCTGTATACTCCAATGCAAATACGTATGGTCAACAAAATACAATTCACACAGAGTATTATCCTGGCTACAGTAAAAGGCGCTAGATTCTGCTTATTCCGAAATATACAGTCCACAGTGTACTATGTGGAAGGAAAGTTTATATTAAGGTCACCCCTTGCACTCCCCTGTCTGGCACTTTTGTAAAACGTAAATTCGCTCAATATTACTTTCGTATCTTTTTGAGCTGTTAATGATTGCCTTGAGAAGCATTAGCGTGAGATCTGTTATGGAGCCTTTGGCATCAATGCCAGTCTGGATAAATGAAGCTTGGGTTTGCATGGAAAATATCCAGCAATGCCACCCCTACTTCCTTCATGTTTCGGCAGCAGGGTTGGCATGTTTAAAACAAAAGTGTTTAAAACACTTTATTTTAAACTTTTAAAACACACGGCTTTGTTATTATTACAAATATTTTAAACGTTTAAAACAATGTGTTTTAAACATGTTTTTTTACAAGTGTTTAAAACACATTTTGGTGGTTGATATTTTATAGTCTGAGATATTTTTTTTATTTGGCAACCCTGTTTTTTCATTGAATCTGTGTCAATTAATCCTTGCTTTACGGTTCTTACTTATCGCACAACATTTGAGCAACCTTATGTTCTGACGTCAAGAGAAAAAGCTTTTTAATTTTAGGAAATGCCTACGTTGTTAGGTTAGGCAGGCTAGCTATGTATGCACAAAGTAGCAAAGTTGTTGTGCGACAAGAAAGACCCATGCTTTACTGTAGAAATCGAAACTTCTCAGTTCCTTGTTTTCTACCGTCCTGTAAGTTTGAGACTGGTGGAAGCTGGAAACTAATATCTGAATACACAATGCGTGATTTTGATCATGACGCGATTTTTTTTTTTTGCGATACGATTCATTGGTTTGTATAACTGAAAAAAACAATTTGTTTTGTTCTTTTTTTTTAAAAAAAAAAACAAATTTTGCCAACATTGTCCGGCAGGCAAAGTTCGCTCAAAGCAACGCAGAAAGTCAACCCTTCAAGAAAGGCACCAACAACTGTCTAGTCTATCAAGACTTTTGATGGAACGAAAATACTTACGTAACGCACTCGTAACTTCAAACGCTGAATTTATATGCTCGAAATCTGTACGGTATATTTCTTTGTCACTGCTGTTGCGAGTATTTGTTTTCGAGTTATGGGTGTGCGGGACAGAATTTTTTGGGTCGGGACGGGATCGGGACGGAAATTTTTTTAATCCCGACAAAGTCGGAAAAATTTTCGGGACAGGAAATGATCTAAATTTCCCGAAACTCTGAAAATCTCGAATTCTACACGTCTTTTTCACTTTAAGTGATTGTTTTTGCATATCTGGAATAAAACCTAACAATTTCCGATGAGTTCCAGAAACCTACAATGCAGAAAACGTCGAAAATCAACGACTTTTTAAAATGGCCATTCGGTATTTACGGACTGCTCTGGATCCCGAAAAGTTGGGAAGTCATTTCCCGAATTCTGGATTTTTTATTACCTATCCCGACTTTTCGGGATCCCGCACAACCCTAGTTCGAGTGTTCAAATTTTTATTATATTTGCTGTTTGAATGCTGGTATTTTCACTTAATGGGTTAATATTATATTAATTTAGACAAAGAGGACCCATGCCCTGGCCGGGATTCTAACTCGTGATCCCTGGCCTCGTAGTGCATGGTTTTTGTGAGTGTACCTTCATCAATTTTATCTTATCATCCCTCATCCTTATCGTCGCGGTTAACTAAAAAGTGAGAGAAAAACGACGAAAAATAACATAATTAATTCATTCTTCGTCAACATTCCTGTGCTCCCCGAGAACGTTTGTGCGGAAAGCTAAACAAATGGCACGCAGAAAACATTTTCGCACTTGAAATATTATTTTGTCCCTATTGTGAAACATTTATGGCGCTTGTAGGTATTAATAATGGAAGTGGTTACTAATTACTGAAGTAGGCAATTAGCTATAGGAGCTATATAAATTTCGTACAATAATCGTATTATCGTAAAAACTACGTCTGTACTGGAATTATACGGATCTTATCACACGAACAAAATAAACATTTAGTGCAATATCCTGGTTTTACTAATAATAATCAAACGTTGTAATCAGCAAATCACCCATTTTCTTACTTCCTCACAAACAACCATCATTGAGTGGCCAGGAAAAATTCCATTTTTTAAAAATATCTGCCTCGCTTTTAAACTTAAGTTACACATTTCTATTACAGTTTTTTTCATGATTGTTAATAGTAATATACATATTCCGATATAAGAAGGTATACAGAATTTGGAACTGTTTGATGAGACAGAAACGTGACGAATTCTAATGCTATCATTTCCCGGTTTTCAATTTCCAGTTTTTGAATGGGCTCACTGATATGTTGCCCCTATCGTCGGCCAAGATCTGCTTCCATACTCAATACTTTATCGGCAGACGGCTGAACTACTATTCGTAGCCATCTTAGATAGCTACCGACGTCTGGTGCTTTTGGTTGGGCACTCGTAGTACGAAGGAAAACTGTAGCGCATTCAATTGTTTTGCAGCCATTTCCTAGACTCTCAGAACAGTACGTAATATACTCTGCACTATACCAGTGTTTTCGCAATGTGCAATATAATTTACCTGGAGTAAAAACTGATTCATTAAAAATTCGTTCGACGGATCATTCTTATACACACCTAACCTCTACCAAATCACTACACTGCATGACTTCATCGATAAAGCTCGCTATTCCATACAAGATAAGAGCCGAGAATACTCCACACTTTTTACAAAACTTATGAGACGTTACCACAAATACTAAACATAAAATAGCACAAGTCTAAATAACAGAACAACACCAAACAACTAACAACTTTAGTTGGAACCGTGGAAGTAGGAAAGAATGTGGAGCAAGCCCTGCACGTCGTTTCAGAAGCCGGTCACATGACGGTATCACTTATCGCACATGGTATTGAACACCTTAGTTTACTGACGTCAGCGCGGAATGTCTTCGTTGTTAGGTTAGATTAGGGCTGTTAGGTTTGGTTCTCTTAGCATAAATATAATCCATTTCTTCGGGACTTGATGAAAAATATATTGAAAGAGCTCTAAGCCTAACATAACAACGAGAATGTTTATTGTAACGTCAGTAGACTACGGTGTTCAATACGGTGTCTGATAAGTGAGACCCTTCACATGACAGCACCGGCGAGGTCAGAACAAAACATTCGAAGACGCCGTAACAAACAAAAAAAAGTGTACTTTGAATGAGATTTACGAAGCAATGGCTGCACAAACAGAAGCGACATTAAACTTGAAGGAATAACATTAAGTAAAGATAGTTATAGTTTGCTTTTGTAATATTTAACTGTAAAGTAAAAAAAGTAAACCGAGCGTTCTAGGGAATCAAACCTGTTCGTATGTTTGAGGTCGTGGTGGAACGTCTTTGACATCGAGAAATAGAACGTTTTTTTTCTTTGTAGTTAATACAAGTATTATTTGGGTTAGGATGTTGTAGCAGTATTCCGGTACTTACTTTAATTTCTTCTGCATGTGTGAAACGTTCCTTAACACGAACAAACAAACAAGTACTAACGGCTGCAAGTTACGAGTTCGATTACTCCAAAAGTCACGTTGGTTAAATCAAGATGTACATAATTATCGGTTCTTGCGACCTAGGAAATCACAGGAATTCTGCCCGCACGTTGGCGGATTGGGAAGAAGGGAAGGGGCTATCCTCCACACCTGACATCTAAATTAAAACCATCACCTACCAAAATAACATTATTTATGGTATGCAGAAGTTAAATCATTCTCGAATTAGAACTATAAATTTGTTACTTGTTCTGCAGAATGGTGTGTGCTACTCCGTACATAGAAGGTATTGAACTATTTTTCCAATTTTTCTACTTTTGTTTTGTATCACTTTTCTGTGACTTTTGGATAATCGCGACGATGGCGATGAGCTGAAGTCAATATGTAGAATGATTGTTTCGCATATATTGCTGACATTTTGTTATTATTCGTATATTATAAAACAAACCGCCTTCCTATAAGCCCTAAAAGTGTGAAGCATCAGTACTGTTTTTAAAAAAAAAAATCTTTTGATTATCATGTACACAAATTATGATTGGAGAAATACAAATTACACTCAGTAAGATACAACGTTTGCTTTTCTTGTGCTTGTTGAAATGTTGAAATACCTCGCAAATATTTCTACTAATGATGAGCTTGGTAACTGTTTGGAATGTTTAATGCTTTTTCACAAGTTTTATAGGAGTATTAGAAAGTGCTTTAGAGTACTGGAACGATTGTGGAAGTACGTTCAACTTGGAAAAACTAATTAGCTCAATTAAAAGCTTAACTACAGGGTGATATTTTATACTTTGCACCATTTGTTTTGTGTACAGAAAGTAGAAAATGCAGAATGTAGGTTTGTTATTGGTGTTTTTAGGAAGAAGAGTTTTGGAGAAAGTGGTGAGAACCATATTCGAGAGCCTATCATCCCACAAAACAGGACGCCGCACAAGTTCAGATGAGCTGTGCAGAATAATCGTGCACCCATATGCAACTTTTGCTGAATGTTGTTTTTTGTTCCCTTTTTGCCTGGCATGGTTGTTGATCCTTCCACCTGCTGGTTTCAACAAGATGGCGCGAGACCTCACACGGCAACAATAGTTCTTGATTATCTCGAGGAGATTTTTTATTTTGTTATCCCCAAGTGCACGGGAAGGGGTTTGAGTGGCCACCAATGTCACCGGATATGACCCCCTGTCACTATTACTTTTGGGTTACCTTAAACACAGAGTATTTCAGACTAACCCTAGAACAATTGAAGAACTGAAAAATGCCGTAGAAGCAGAAATATTCAATATTTCTGAGGACACATTAGCAGCAGTGGTGCGCAATTTCGTTGTCAGGTTGCGCCTTGTCCGTGATAGGCAGGGGGCACACATTGAACATATTGTGGTTTAAATCCCAAGTCTGTAGAACATTCCACTGAAGTTTGAAAGGTGAATGACACGTGGTTCGTAAATTATGGGTAATTTCAATGGATCCATGTATAAAAAATCACCCTGTAAGTATTTGTTGTAGGAAGAAATATGATTTTAAATGTAGCTTGGGCAAGCAGGTGTTCTTGTTGATACGCCTGACCCTGAGTCGCTCTTCGAGAAAGTGAAACATTTTACATGGTGTATGAAGATTACATTGTTTGTTGAACGTTTTCAGTTGTTTTTAGCTCACGATAATGTGTTATTGTGAAGTCAAGTACATCCGTTATCTTAGCGCGCTATCTTACCGTGAAGTACAACAGCCCGAAGGCTTCGCGCAAGTGAATCTAGCACCCAACACAATATTCCACAAAGGCAGCTATAATTTTACGTCGCTAAATTAGGAGTGTTAGATTTGGAGCTGATAGCAATCAGGGATCTAAGTAATTGATGGCATGATCTTGATTTTTGCATTAAACAGAATTGTATTATTGACTAAGATTTGACATCTAAAACAAACACTGTCACGTTAATGCAAATATCAAAATTGCAGGATTACTATTATAAATGTGTGTGTTTGTGTGTGTGTGTGATTTTCTTTCACACTGATGATCTTAAAAACCATAAGCGTCGATTTCTTCAGAGATCGGGGGCGGGGGCAAAGCAAAGCATAAATACAGATTTCTTTTGGTTTGTCGGTAAGGGAAGGGGGTTTGAAATGAATAGTTGGGACTTAAGAATAATCACACTTGAGTTAACCTTTGAAAAATTGTAATTACAATTATTTGCTCAAAAAATCACTATATTGTGATTATGTAATCATACAACATAATACTTTATATGTACAAGGTCAACGAAGTTGGTAATAAGGTGTGTTTTATACAGCATATATTGATACACCGGTAGATTGAATTGTATCTTCTGCAAAAATGTTGTATAAAGGAACAAACTGCCGGAGTACTAATTGAGGTAAGTGTATCTTTTGACTTATGATTTGATTTTCATATTCGGTTTGTAATACTTATTTACACAATCCTTTCTGGGAGTTTAATATCTTCAAACATGTTGACACACACACACACATATATATACACACAGAAAGAGAGAGACGGCTCAAGATAAAAGTTTTACCCGGGCAAGGTGATTTATTTCCTCCCCCCTCCACTACTGTCCAGTCTGTCATCCCTGCCTCAACTTTCTACTCTGGTCTACCTACTTTCCACCTTCGGCCAAGAAGATGCATGACCGTGTTATGTAGTTACAGTTTTAACGACGAAAAATAATACCGTTATTTTTTCAATGCCTTATCGTCCAAGAACACGTTTATTGTATGCATAACAGTAGTCTCTTAGATTAATTTGCTATGTGACTTTTGCAATATACTTATTATGCCATGGAGCAGTAACTTCAATTAATTCTTGTCTACACAAAATCGACTGTTTTTTTAAAACAAATAGCCACCTTTATGTAATCAGAAACAAGGATTTGGTACTACACAATCGGAGCGCCTAGAACTGGTCCCTGGGCAGTTGGGTCGACCGCCCCTCCACACACAAACGCGAGTATTGTTTAGAATGTTGGTTATGCATATGTAACACTGCAACTTTCAGCCACAACAATTCAGTATGAAGTAGCACACACATGTTTACAGGTACACATGTAAAAAATACTAATCCTGATTACAGAGGTAGATTCATTTATATTGAGCCGAATTCGAATGTGCCACCTACCTAGGAAATGCAGTGTTTCCACCACCGGTTTTGTTCGATCTGCAGGCCACCACTATTGACTATTGCCCGGCATCGGAGTTTCCATTGCAGGAGACTGCGTTGCAGCTGGACCATGGGTATTGCATCCCACTCCTCGTTACAGGCTTTCCACAGGCCTGAGATGATGCGGACTCTACGATGGGACAGGCGTAGCTTGAGGAGTCCGAAAGCACAATAGTCCATTGGACTGGCATATGGACTCTTGACAGGGATGTCAGAGAAGGCAATTGCAGAAATTCCAGTTTCCTGTTCCACTTCCACCGATCACCCACTAGATGACGTTCATCCAGCCTCTTGCAGTTCCTTTTTCGCTCCGCCACATGACACGGTTTCCGGGCGTGCACACTGCTCTTGTGAATGACCTTGAGGCGTAAATACCTGTGAATGGCGCGGTTGATTGTCGCCTGCGATGTGCGGCATTTGCTGGCCAAGCACGCTGTGTGGGGGGATTTTTGGAGGTCGCCATACGCCGAACAACATGCAATAGCGACAGGGTCCTCTTCACGGGAGGCCGGTTTCTAGCTGCTCTCGTATGTGTGGCGGGCCCAGTACTCTGTGCCGCATATTTCCATATAATACGAATCACAGTGGCACGATCTACACGAAAATTATGCACTTTACACATTTATACGATGCGCGACGCAGTGAACTTACCGTCGGAAAGGGCAACAATGTACCCCTCCAGCCTCTTGCAGTTCCTTTTTCGCTCAGCTACATGACACGGTTTCCGGGCGTGCACACTGCTCTTGTGAATGACCTTGAGGTGTAAATATCTGTGAATGGCGCGGTTGATTGTCGCCTGCGATGCAAAGTAAGTATATAATATAGTTGAGAAAGTAGCGCAGTCTTTCCTCCCGAAGCTGAAAAAAGAGGGTCGTGGGCGTTCCCAACCCTGACGTCACTCACGGGACAGAAGTGACGCTGTCACTGACCTTTCTGCTTGTTATAGGATCTGCATTTGTGTGAGGGAACGTGAAAGTGCCTTGTGTTTCCTTTTTCTGTAGCTCTTGTGTGACAGTGGAGAATTTTTTCCAACAACAATAACATTTCTGGAAAATACCGCACAATTGTGTTGTTGCTTTGTGCCCGAACAACGCAAGAAATACAGTAGGACATGCACGTATCCAAGCAAAAGTTCTCGGTTTAAACTAGATAAAATGAGGATTTTGGTTTCTTGTAGTGTGAAATAAGATAATGTGACGATAATGTAAGGAGAGAAATAATTATCAAGGCAAGAAGGAGAATGTGCTGTAACCCTGTTATTGATAATTGCACGCATTCAAAGTGGGGTATAGGGGGCTTGACCCCCCCCCTCTCTCCAGGATTTTTTTAGCTTACATTAGATAAAATTAGGCTTTCGGCTTCGTCAATAATATGACAATAATTTAAGTAGAGAAATAATTACCGAGAAAAGACTGAGAATGTTCTATAACCCTGTTATTGTTACTAGCGCGTATCCAAGATGGGGATCAGGTGGCTCGAGTCCCATCTGGTAATTTTTCAGTTTACACTACATAAATTTAGGTTTTTATCTTCTTGAATAATGTGACGATAATTTAAGGAGAGAAATACTTATGAAAGCAAGACGGAGAATTGGCCTGTTGTTGATAATATTGCACGTAAACTTTACTTGAGCTTTCAGTGTTGTCGCAGTGTGAGCACTATGTAGAGATTTGTCAGTATTTGGAAGCTGCACAACAAAGGTAGCTCCACACGTAGGGCGATTCGTTGTAATTTAAATCTCTGGAAGGCGCGAGAGGGAATGTTCTTGAATAAGAGGAGTCGAAGTACTGGCAATATCTATGGATCGTTTATCTGCGGAACATTCTAGAATATAATGAGGATATAAATATGCGTTAATTAGAACCATTCCTAAATAGATATTCTTTGACCGGACCTTGGATCCAATGAGAAAAATTGCGTTTCTTCTGACTTCATTTCCTTTTAAGCGTTCAATTCAAGGACTTGTTCATGATTTATTTGATCGTGTACAAGGCGCTTTACTTCAGTCTCCAATACGAAATCATAAAAACTTCTGGGTACTTGATTTCAAAAAATGTGTCCGAGATAACGAGTGGCGTTCCCAGGATTTTCAGAAGGAAGAGTGGTTACGTATACTATTTTTGGTGGTCAGTCCTCATTTTGCCATTTTTTCCTGTCTTTGACATTCAAATGGGGCTATGAACCCACCAACCCTCCCTTAGGCACATCACTGGAGATAAATAAGTAAGCATTTAACCATATTGGGAGACGAAACTTTAGATGTATTGGAAACGGTAGGGTTTTCAGTAGTGTAATTGATACTACAAACAGCACGAGAAATGATGAACCCCTCTCAGGCAGATTTGCTTACACTTAAAACTAGCTCAACATGCCCATATGAGCTTTTTGCTCAAGTGTGGAACTCTGTCTAATCCAAGATTTTTGTAAAAATGCCCTCGGGAAGTTCCTGTGAAATGATGAGCCCCCTCAGATTGATTTGTCCACACTTACAAAAGGCACTTCTGTAAGATTGTTGTCCATAAGCTTGTTAAAAATAAGCCCCTCTTGATATTGTTTTTGGCTACACTTAAAACTAGAGCAAACGTATTAACACACCCACACACACACACACACACACACACACACACACACCCACACACACACACCCACACACACCCACACCCACCCACACCCACCCACACACACACACACACACACACACACACATATTTATTTCCGGTTTAAGTTTAATTGGACACCAGGCCCAACTTGTGCAATATGCAGAGGCCTTCTAGAATTGCTCTGTGACTCTCTCATTTCTTACATCATAAACATATGATTTTTCACCTATGAGAATAACACTACATATGGTGTCATCAGGGAGTGTATCGTGGAATTCACAGATAATTTTAATGTTTGTCCTGTCATTAACCACAACTTGTTTTCTTTTTGAAGTGTTGATGACAAACATGGGTCTCTGTGCTTTGAATTCATCTGGTGTGTAATACATGTCAGTATTGCCCGAGCCTGGCTGATATTTCTACAGCACTGATGAGCAGGGATTTGGAACTGCATGTAAAACAAGACAGGAAATTTGTTACACTGATGAGAAGATCCTATTAAAAATTAAACTTGTTAGAATTGATTACTGACAAGAATAATAATTATGAAGAAACGCAGTCCCTATCTCTGACAGAGCAATGCTGTGATGAGGTACAGGCTTCAGAAAATTATACCCAAGCAGATTTCAAACAAATATCTTGCCTCTTCCTGCATACAGACCCGAGCCTGGCTGATTTCTACAGCACTGATGAGCAGGGATTTGGAACTTCATGTAAAACAAGACAGGAAATTTGTTACACTGATGAGAAGATCCTATTAAAAATTAAACTTGTTAGAATTATTTTCTTGCATCGATTATACAATTGTTAGAGCATATAATCATAGAACATGTGGCAGAGTGATGGCAATGTTGCAGAGAGAAACAAGATTGTAACAAGAGAGCCTGAAAAATACAGAAACATAAAATCAATAAAACATCTCATACATCCAGATTGTTGCAGGTTGTCATATCTTGTAGAGGTTTGTTCAGAAAATTATACCCAAGCAGATTTCAAACAAATATCTTGCCTCTTCCTGCATACAGACCCGAGCCTGGCTGCTATTTCTACAGCACTGATGAGCAGGGATTTGGAACTGCATGTAAAACAAGACAGGAAATTTCTTACACTGATGAGAAGAGCCTATTATTGTAGAATTGATTACTGACAAGAATAATAATTATGAAGAAACACAGTCCCTATCTCTGACAGAGTTATGCTGTGATGCTATTATTAGGTACAGGCTTCAAAAAATTATATCCAAGCAGATTTCAACTACAAATATCTTGCCTGTTCCTGCATAGAGACCCGAGCCTGGCTGATATTTCTACAGCACTGATGAGCAGGGATTTGGAACTGCATGTAAAACAAGACAGGAAATTTGGCAGATATTGTTATAGTGATGGCTGCACAGAGAAACAAGATTGTAACAAGAGAGCCTGACATCCAGATTGTTGCAGGTTGTCATATCTTATAGAGGTTTGTTCTGAATATAATTATATTTTATTGATTATGACTAATGTAATAATTATGAAGAAACACAGTCCCTATCTCTGACAGAGCTATGCTGTGATGAGGTACAGGCTTCAGAAAATTATACCCAAGCAGATTTCAACCTTGCCCCTTCCTGTATATACACACCAGAGCCTGGCTGGTATTTCTACAGCACTGATGAGCAGGGATGGAACTGCATGTAAAACAAGACAGGAAATTTGTTACACTGATGAGAAGAGCTTATTAAAAATTAAACTTGTTAGAATTGATTATTTACAAGAATAATAATTATGAAGAAACACAGTCCCTATCTCTGACAGAGCTATGCTGTGATGAGGTACAGGCTTCAGAAAATTATACCCAAGCAGATTTCAAACAAATATCTTGCCTCTTCCTGCACACAGACCCGATCCATTTCTACAGCACTGATGAGCAGGGATTTGGAACTGCATGTAAAACAAGACAGGAAATTTGTTACACTGATGAGAAGATCCTATTAAAAATTAAACTTGTTAGAATTGATTACTGACAAGAATAATAATTATGAAGAAACACAGTCCCTATCTATGACAGAGCTATGCTGTGATGAGGTACAGGCTTCAGAAAATTATACCCAAGCAGATTTCAACCTTGCCTCTTCCTGCATACACACAGACCCGAGCCTGGCTGATATTTCTACAGCACTGGTGAGCAGGGATTTGGAACTGCATGCAAAACAAGACAGGAAATTTGGCAGATATTATTATAGTGATGGCTACAGAGAGAAACAAAATTGTAACAAGAGAGACTGAAAAATACAGAAACATAACATCTCATACATCCAGATTGTTGCAGGTTGCCATATCTTATAGAGGTTTGTTCCGAATATAATTATATTTTATTGATTATGACTAATGTAATAATTATGAAGAAACACAGTCCCTATCTCTGACAGAGCTATGCTGTGATGAGGTACAGGCTTCAGAAAATTATACCCAAGCAGATTTCAACCTTGCCTCTTCCTACATACAGAGCAGAGCCTGGCTGATATTTCTACAAGGCAGGGATTTGGAACTGCATGCAAAACAAGACAGGAAATTTTTTACACTGATAAGAATATTCTATTAAAAATTAAACTTGTTAGAATTGATTACTAACAAGAATAATAATTATGAAGAAACACAGTCCCTATCTCTGACAGAGCTATGCTGTGATGCTATTATTAGGTACAGGCTTCAGAAAATTATACCCAAGCAGATTTCAAACAAATATCTTGCCTCTTCCTGCATACAGACCCGAGCCTGGCTGATATTTCTACAGCACTGATGAGCAGGGATTTGGAACTTCATGTAAAACAAGACAGGAAATTTGTTACACTGATGAGAAGATCCTATTAAAAATTAAACTTGTTAGAATTATTTTCTTGCATCGATTATACAATTGTTAGAGCATATAATCATAGAACATGTGGCAGAGTGATGGCAATGTTGCAGAGAGAAACAAGATTGTAACAAGAGAGCCTGAAAAATACAGAAACATAAAATCAATAAAACATCTCATACATCCAGATTGTTGCAGGTTGTCATATCTTGTAGAGGTTTGTTCAGAAAATTATACCCAAGCAGATTTCAAACAAATATCTTGCCTCTTCCTGCATACAGACCCGAGCCTGGCTGATATTTCTACAGCACTGATGAGCAGGGATTTGGAACTGCATGTAAAATAAGACAGGAAATTTGTTACACTGATGAGAAGAGCCTATTATTGTAGAATTGATTACTGACAAGAATAATAATTATGAAGAAACACAGTCCCTATCTCTGACAGAGTTATGCTGTGATGCTATTATTAGGTACAGGCTTCAAAAAATTATATCCAAGCAGATTTCAACTACAAATATCTTGCCTGTTCCTGCATAGAGACCCGAGCCTGGCTGATATTTCTACAGCACTGATGAGAAGGGATTTGGAACTGCATGTAAAACAAGACAGGAAATTTGGCAGATATTGTTATAGTGATGGCTGCACAGAGAAACAAGATTGTAACAAGAGAGCCTGACATCCAGATTGTTGCAGGTTGTCATATCTTATAGAGGTTTGTTCTGAATATAATTATATTTTATTGATTATGACTAATGTAATAATTATGAAGAAACACAGTCCCTATCTCTGACAGAGCTATGCTGTGATCAGGTACAGGCTTCAGAAAATTATACCCAAGCAGATTTCAACCTTGCCCCTTCCTGTATACACACCAGAGCCTGGCTGGTATTTCTACAGCACCGATGAGCAGGGATGGAACTGCATGTAAAACAAGACAGGAAATTTGTTACACTGATGAGAAGAGCTTATTAAAAATTAAACTTGTTAGAATTGATTATTTACAAGAATAATAATTATGAAGAAACACAGTCCCTATCTCTGACAGAGCTATGCTGTGATGAGGTACAGGCTTCAGAAAATTATACCCAAGCAGATTTCAAACAAATATCTTGCCTCTTCCTGCACACAGACCCGATCCATTTCTACAGCAATGATGAGCAGGGATTTGGAACTGCATGTAAAACAAGACAGGAAATTTGTTACACTGATGAGAAGATCCTATTAAAAATTAAACTTGTTAGAATTGATTACTGACAAGAATAATAATTATGAAGAAACACAGTCCCTATCTATGACAGAGCTATGCTGTGATGAGGTACAGGCTTCAGAAAATTATACCCAAGCAGATTTCAACCTTGCCTCTTCCTGCATACACACAGACCCGAGCCTGGCTGATATTTCTACAGCACTGGTGAGCAGGGATTTGGAACTGCATGCAAAACAAGACAGGAAATTTGGCAGATATTATTATAGTGATGGCTGCAGAGAGAAACAAAATTGTAACAAGAGAGACTGAAAAATACAGAAACATAACATCTCATACATCCAGATTGTTGTAGGTTGCCATATCTTATAGAGGTTTGTTCCGAATATAATTATATTTTATTGATTATGACTAATGTAATAATTATGAAGAAACACAGTCCCTATCTCTGACAGAGCTGCACTGATGAGCAGGGATGGAACTGCATGTAAAACAAGACAGGAAATTTGGCAGATATTGTTATAGTGATGGCTGCAGAGAGAAACAAGATTGTAACAAGAGAGCCTGAAAAATACAGAAACAATAAAACATCTCATACATCCAGATTGTTGCAGGTTGTCATATCTTATAGAGCTTTGTTCTGAATATAATTATATTTTATTGATTATGACTAATGTAATAATTATGAAGAGACACAGTCCCTATCTCTGACAGAGCTATGCTGTGATGAGGTACAGGCTTCAGAAAATTATACCCAAACAGATTTCAACCTTGCCTCTTCCTACATACAGAGCAGAGCCTGGCTGATATTTCTACAAGGCAGGGATTTGGAACTGCATGCAAAACAAGACAGGAAATTTTTTACACTGATAAGAATATTCTATTAAAAATTAAACTTGTTAGAATTGATTACTAACAAGAATAATAATTATGAAGAAACACAGTCCCTATCTCTGACAGAGCTATGCTGTGATGCTATTATTAGGTACAGGCTTCAGAAAAATTATACCCAAGCAGATTTCAAACAAATATCTTGCCTCTTCCTACATACAGACCCGAGCCTGGCTGATATTTCTACAAGGCAGGGATTTGGAACTGCATGCAAAACAAGACAGGAAATTTGTAACACTGATGAGAAGATCCTATCAAAAATTAAACTTGTTAGAATTGTATACTGACAAGAATAATAATTATGAAGAAACACAGTCCCTATCTCTGACAGAGCTATGCTGTGATGCTATTATTAGGTACAGGCACCCAAGCAGATTTCAAACAAATATTTTGCCTCTTCCTGCATACAGACCCGAGCCTAGCTGATATTTCTACAGCACTGATGAGCAGGGATTTGGAACTGCATGTAAAACAAGACAGGAAATTTGTTACACTGATGAGAAGAGCCTATTAATAATTAAACTTGTTAGAATTGATTACTGACAATTATTGATTACAGATATGTTTGCATCGATTATACAATTGTTAGAGCATATAATCATAGAACATGTGGCAGAGTGATGGCAATCTTGCAGAGAGAAACAAGATTGTAACAAGAGAGACTGAAAAATACAGAAACATAACATCTCATACATCCAGATTGTTACAGGTTGTCATATCTTATAGAGGTTTGTTCAAAAAATTATACCCAAGCAGATTTCAACTACAAATATCTTGCCTGTTCCTACACACAGACCCGAGCCTGGCTGGTATTTCTACAGGGCAGGGATTTGGAACTGCATGTAAAACAAGACAGGAAATTTGTTACACGATGAGAAGAGCCTATTAAAAATTAAACTTGTTAGAATTGATTACTGACAATTATTGATTACAGATAATTTGTTAGAGCATATAATCATAGAACATGTGGCAGATATGCAGAGAGAAACAAGATTGTAACAAGAGAGCCTGAAAAATACAGAAACATCTCATACATCCAGATTGTTGCAGGTTGTCATATCTTATAGAGGTTTGTTCAGTACCCAAGCAGATTTTAAACAAATATCTTGCCTCTTCCTGCATACAGACCCGAGCCTGGCTGATATTTCTACAGCACTGATGGGCAGGGATTTGGAATTGCATGTAAAACAAGACAGGAAGAGAAGAGCCTATTAAAAATTAAACTTGTTAGAATTGATTACTGACAAGAATTTTATACTCAATGTCCCTATCTCTGACAGAGCTATACTGTGATGCTATTATTAGGTACAGGCTTCAGAAAATTATACCCAAGCAGATTTCAAACAAATATCTTGCCTCTTCCTACACATAGACCCGAGCCTGGCTGATATTTCTACAGCACTGATGGGCAGGGATTTGGAACTGCATGTAAAACAAGACAGGAAGAGCCTATTAAAAATTAAACTTGTTAGAATTGATTACTGACAAGTTATTGATTACAGATATGTTGTTAGAGCATATAATCATAGAACATGTGGCAGATATTATTATAGTGATGGCAATGTTGCAGAGAGAAACAAGATTGTAACAAGAGAGCCTGAAAAATACAGAAACATAAAAGCAAAAAACATCTCATACATCCAGATTGTTGCAGGTTGTCATATCTTATAGCTTCAGAAAATTATACCCAAGCAGATTTCAAACAAATATCTTGCCTGTTCCTGCATACAGACCCGAACCTGGCTACAACGTTTCAACGTGTGTTTAATATTTGTTAATATTTGTTTAAAATCTGCTTGGGTACTGAACAAACCTCTATAAGATATGACAACCTGCAACAATCTGGATGTATGAGATGTTTCTGTATTTTTCAGGCTCTCTTGTTACAATCTTGTTTCTCTCTGCATATCTGCCACATGTTCTATGATTATATGCTCTAACAAATTATCTGTAATCAATAATTGTCAGTAATCAATTCTAACAAGTTTAATTTTTAATAGGCTCTTCTCATCGTGTAACAAATTTCCTGTCTTGTTTTACATGCAGTTCCAAATCCCTGCCCTGTAGAAATACCAGCCAGGCTCGGGTCTGTGTGTAGGAACAGGCAAGATATTTGTAGTTGAAATCTGCTTGGGTATAATTTTTTGAACAAACCTCTATAAGATATGACAACCTGTAACAATCTGGATGTATGAGATGTTATGTTTCTGTATTTTTCAGTCTCTCTTGTTACAATCTTGTTTCTCTCTGCAAGATTGCCATCACTCTGCCACATGTTCTATGATTATATGCTCTAACAATTATATAATCGATGCAAACATATCTGTAATCAATAATTGTCAGTAATAAATTCTAACAAGTTTAATTATTAATAGGCTCTTCTCATCAGTGTAACAAATTTCCTGTCTTGTTTTACATGCAGTTCCAAATCCCTGCTCATCAGTGCTGTAGAAATATCAGCCAGGCTCGGGTCTGTATGCAGGAAGAGGCAAAATATTTGTTTGAAATCTGCTTGGGTGCCTGTACCTAATAATAGCATCACAGCATAGCTCTGTCAGAGATAGGGACTGTGTTTCTTCATAATTATTATTCTTGTCAGTAATCAATTCTAACAAGTTTAATTTTTAATAGGATCTTCTCATCAGTGTTACAAATTTCCTGTCTTGTTTTGCATGCAGTTCCAAATCCCTGCCTTGTAGATATATCAGCCAGGCTCTGCTCTGTATGTAGGAAGAGGCAAGATTGAAATCTGATTGGGTATAATTTTTTGAAGCCTGTACCTCATCACAGAATAGCTCTGTCAGAGATAGGTACTGCGTTTCTTCATAATTATTATTCTTGTCAGTAATCAATTCTAACAAGTTTAATTTTTAATAGGCTCTTCTCATCAGTGTAACAAATTTCCTGTCTTGTTTTGCATGCAGTTCCAAATCCCTGCTCATCAGTGCTGTAGAAATGGCTCGGGTCTGTGTGTATGCAGGAAGAGGCAAGGTTGAAATCTGCTTGGGTATAATTTCCTGAAGCCTGTACCTCATCACAGCATAGCTCTGTCAGAGATAGGGACTGTGTCTCTTCATAATTATTACATTAGTCATAATCAATAAAATATAATTATATTCAGAACAAAGCTCTATAAGATATGACAACCTGCAACAATCTGGATGTATGAGATGTTTTATTGTTTCTGTATTTTTCAGGCTCTCTTGTTACAATCTTGTTTCTCTCTGCAGCCATCACTATAACAATATCTGCCAAATTTCCTGTCTTGTTTTACATGCAGTTCCATCCCTGCTCATCAGTGCAGCTCTGTCAGAGATAGGGACTGTGTTTCTTCATAATTATTACATTAGTCATTATCAATAAAATATAATAATATTCAGAACAAACCTCTATAAGATATGACAACCTGCAACAATCTGGATGTATGAGATGTTATGTTTCTGTACTTTTCAGTCTCTCTTGTTACAATCTTGTTTCTCTCTGCAACATTGCCATCACTATAACAATACCTGCCAAATTTCCTGTCTTGTTTTGCATGCAGTTCCAAATCCCTGCTCACCAGTGCTGTAGAAATGGCTCGGGTCTGTGTGCAGGAAGAGGCAAGGTTGAAATCTGCTTGGGTATAATTTTCTGAAGCCTGTACCTCATCACAGCATAGCTCTGTCAGAGATAGGGACTTTGTTTCTTCATAATTATTATTCTTGTCAGTAATCAACTCTAACAAGTTTAATTTTTAATAGGCTCTTCACATCAGTGTAACAAATTTCCTGTCTTGTTTTGCATGCAGTTCCAAATCCCTGTCCATCAGTGCTGTAGAAATATCAGCCAGGCTCGGGTCTGTGTGTAGGAACAGGCAAGATATTTGTAGTTGAAATCTGCTTGGGTATAATTTTCTGAAGCCTGTACCTAACAGCATAGCTCTGTCAGAGATATGGACTGTGTTTATTCATAATTATTATTCTTGTCAGTAATCAATTCTAACAAGTTTAATTTTTAATAGGATCTTCTCATCAGTGTAACAAATTTCCTGTCTTGTTTTACATGCAGTTCCAAATCCCTGCTCATCAGTGCTGTAGAAATGGATCGGGTCTGTGTGCAGGAAGAGGCAAGATATTTGTTTGAAATCTGCTTGGGTATAATTTTCTGAAGCCTGTACCTCATCACAGGATAGCTCTGTCAGAGATAGGTACTGTGTTTCTTCATAATTATTATTCTTGTAAATAATCAATTCTAACAAGTTTAATTTTTAATAGGCTCTTCTCATCAGTGTAACAAATTTCCTGTCTTGTTTTACATGCAGTTCCATCCCTGCTCATCAGTGCTGTAGAAATACCAGCCAGGCTCTGGTGTGTATACAGAAAGGGGCAAGGTTGAAATCTGCTTGGGTATAATTTTCTGAAGCCTGTACCTCATCACAGCATAGCTCTGTCAGAGATAGGGACTGTGTTTCTTCATAATTATTACATTAGTCATAATCAATAGAATATAATTATATTCAGAACAAACCTCTATAAGATATGACAACCTGCAACAATTTGGATGTCAGGCTCTCTTGTTACAATCTTGTTTCTCTGTGCAGCCATCACTATAACAATATCTGCCAAATTTCCTGTCTTGTTTTACATGCAGTTCCAAATCCCTGCTCATCAGTGCTGTAGAAATATCAGCCAGGCTCGGTCTCTATGCAGGAACAGGCAAGGTATTTGTAGTTGAAATCTGCTTGGATATAATTTTTTGAAGCCTGTACCTAATAATAGCATTACAGCATAACTCTGTCAGAGATAGGGACTGTGTTTCTTCATAATTATTATTCTTGTCAGTAATCAATTCTACAATAATAGGCTCTTCTCATCAGTGTAACAAATTTCCTGTCTTGTTTTACATGCAGTTCCAAATCCCTGCTCATCAGTGCTGTAGAAATAGCAGCCAGGCTCGGGTCTGTATGCAGGAAGAGGCAAGATATTTGTTTGAAATCTGCTTGGGTATAATTTTCTGAACAAACCTCTACAAGATATGACAACCTGCAACAATCTGGATGTATGAGATGTTTTATTGATTTTATGTTTCTGTATTTTTCAGGCTCTCTTGTTACAATCTTGTTTCTCTCTGCAACATTGCCATCACTCTGCCACATGTTCTATGATTATATGCTCTAACAATTGTATAATCGATGCAAGAAAATAATTCTAACAAGTTTAATTTTTAATAGGATCTTCTCATCAGTGTAACAAATTTCCTGTCTTGTTTTACATGAAGTTCCAAATCCCTGCTCATCAGTGCTGTAGAAATCAGCCAGGCTCGGGTCTGTATGCAGGAAGAGGCAAGATATTTGTTTGAAATCTGCTTGGGTATAATTTTCTGAAGCCTGTACCTCATCACAGCATTGCTCTGTCAGAGATAGGGACTGCGTTTCTTCATAATTATTATTCTTGTCAGTAATCAATTCTAACAAGTTTAATTTTTAATAGGATCTTCTCATCAGTGTAACAAATTTCCTGTCTTGTTTTACATGCAGTTCCAAATCCCTGCTCATCAGTGCTGTAGAAATATCAGCCAGGCTCGGGCAATACTGACATGTATTACGCACCAGATGAATTCAAAGCACAGAGACCCATGTTTGTCATCAACACTTCAAAAAGAAAACAAGTTGTGGTTAATGACAGGACAAACATTAAAATTATCTGTGAATTCCACGATACACTCCCTGATGACACCATATGTAGTGTTATTCTCATAGGTGAAAAATCATATGTTTATGATGTAAGAAATGAGAGAGCCACAGAGCAATTCTAGAAGGCCTCTGCATATTGCACAAGTTGGGCCTGGTGTCCAATTAAACTTAAACCGGAAATAAATATGTGTGTGTGTGTGTGTGTGTGTGTGTGTGTGTGGGTGGGTGGGGGTGGGTGGGTGTGGGTGTGTGTGGTTGGGTGTGGGTGTGTGTGGGTGTGTGTGGGTGGGTGTGTGTGTGTGTAGGTGTGTGTGTGTGTGGGGGGGTGTGTGTGTGTGTGTGTGGGTGTGTGTGTGTGTGTGTGTGTGGGTGTGTGTGTGTGTGTGTGTGGGTGTGTTAATACGTTTGCTCTAGTTTTAAGTGTAGCCCAAAACAATATCAAGAGGGGCTTATTTTTAACAAGCTTATGGACAACAATCTTACAGAAGTGCCTTTTGTAAGTGTGGACAAATCAATCTGAAGGGGCTCATCATTTCACAGGAACTTCCCGAGGGCATTTTTACAAAAATCTTGGATTAGACAGAGTTCCACACTTGAGCAAAAAACTCATATGGGCATGTTGAACTAGTTTTAAGTGTAAGCAAATCTGCCTGAGAGGGGTTCATCATTTCTCGTGCTGGTTGTAGTATCAATTACACTGTGCATTAATTGTTTCGCGATCCAGCTGTATTCTAGAAGACTTCGTTTGTTTCGTGCCAATGTGTGAGAAAACTGCGGAAGCTGTGACAGACAAGTTTGAACACTTGCGAGTGCTTAGGCCTGAATATGAACAATTTGGTGGGTTTCTGCTTTTATAAGAGCTGCAAAAATGGGAGGACAAGACACATTAGTAGTGTTCAGGCTCGAATCAGAGAGAAATATTCGAGACCTGTCTGTGTCCAGTTCGCTGCCCACAGCTTGAATCTCGCGTTGTCGAGTGGATTGTCCATCTCGTGTATGTGTAACAGCTTCGGAAAAGCACTTCTGGTGCACAGATGGTTTGATCCGGATCAGAAGAAATTGACAAACACGCATACTGAGATGGTTCCTGCACATAATGTTATAGCATGGAAACAGAGGAGTCGAGTGGTAAAAAATGTCCCGATTTCATGTTCTTATTAAAATGAGAGCCTTAAACAGTGGCGACGATTTAGGGGATAGTTGCTCCCCATTTTCTTGCCTCCACACTATGTCTTCTTAATGCTAAGCCTTGTCTAACAAGAGAAAGTAAGCTTTCCTTGCAACCCCCCCCCCCCCCGTTTTAGAACCAAATTGCCACCACTGGCCTTAAACATACAATACCCCTTAAAAAATGGTGTTCACCCACCTCCCCGAAAGGAATTCCTGGATACGTGCCTGGGTGTAAGCAATTTTTCGTTCCTAAAGGATCCGATTAAGTGCAAGATGTGGGTTTCAAAGTGAAGAAGTTAGATCCTGTTAACACCAAAACAGCGACAGTGCTCATCACATTTTCTGGATGCCGATTACGAACGGAACTTAAAAACAGAACTGCTGAGTATTAATTATTACCTGTAGACCGCAGCTTAATAGAAACGCTGTACCATGTTTAAATTTGCGTGGTTGTGTGGTGAATTGTAGTAGTGTTCAATAGCCAAATGACATAATTGATCGGAGTGGACGTGCCAATAAACGTTAGATTCGAAAGCGAGTGTGGAAAGACTTGAAGAGTTGTCTCCTCGGAAAAGAATTTGCATGGCACATAATTCGGAGACTTTGAGTACGGTACTTGAAATATACCCAATCTCCAACAAGATAGTGTGTTGGAAACTCTGAAAAAGAAATTAAAATGTGCTGAAGAACAAATAAAGAAACTGCAGACACTACAGGATGAAAGTGCTAAAAGAGCAACTTTTGGATTATAAAACATGAAGTTGTAATGTCTCGGCCCCAGTGATTTATCCAACAACTTTGCTCTAACACCCCACACAATGTTTTAAAAAGGACAACTTTGTGGTCATTTTGGTTCTAAGTATAACTTTTCACCCCCATAAACACGAATTTACACCACTCAAATAGAAAATTCTGAACAAACCTCTGCTCCACCTCCGAGCCGGATTTCCCGCTTTTCATTACATGTAATTCTATTGATAGTTAACTTTCAGCGACACAGTTTACTAGATATAGTCTGCTCTATACATATACATTTACTTATACACACACGCTAGAACATTCATTCGATTTTTAAAACAAATTTATTTCTGAAAACACGGAAGAAGTGTGAATTCCTATGCCGTTGCTGGTGCTCGTCTTTGACACGTCCCGTTGCTGACGTCATCCGTGGAGGTTTACGAATGGTTCCGAACTTTTCCGAAGGCCAGACTGCACCTCTCTGCTGCGATGCGCGGCATTTGCTGGCCATGCACGCTGTGTGGGGGGATTTTTGGAGGTCGCCATACGCCGAACAACATGCAATAGCGGCAGGGTCCTCTTCACGGGAGGCTGGTTTCTAGCTGCTCCCGTAGATGTGGTGGGCCCAGGACTCTGTGCCGCATATTTCCATATCATACGAATCGCAGTGGCACGACCTACGCGAAAATTATGAACTTTACACATTTATACGATGCGCGACGCCGTGAACTTACCGTCGGAAAGGGCAACAATGTACTCCTCCCAGAATTTGTTCAGTTTCGGCGGAATCAGAATACGCTCGACCACACTGCTCTACTACGTGACTAACGAGGTACTGTTGCTTGCCTCGGGGCAATCTCACGGCGATGCGCTGCACATGCACGGTACAGTGGCACATTGAATTCGGCTCAATATAAATGAATCAGCCTCCGTATATAAAACAGTGGCATATTCAAAATATAATATTTTCAACTTGTTTGTACTTGACTATTCCGAAGGGAAACAAAGGTACCTATTTTTCGATGGACTGGCTCATTCAAGAGCATGAAGACTACAGTAACGCTTTGTCCTGTATTCTCGCTCATAATCTTAATATACCATACGTTTTCCTTAATTCACTGTGGGTTTGAAAAAGGAAATACTGAAATACAGTAAATGTTCAAGCATACTACACACTACAAACACTCAAACCGAATGATAGTCCCACATCGTTAATGTGCCCATTTCAGAGAAGAATCCTGCGTAATTTCCCACCTGTTTTATGCAGAGTTCCTCTGTGCAAAACTTATGCAATCTTAAATAAAGTAAATAACGCAAATTTGAAATGACTTAACAATGTTCTCACACAAAATCCTTAATTAATTTATGAAATTTCCATCACAGAAATAATATTTCGTCACAAAATGAAATCAGTTGAAAGTTATACCTTTGGCCTCTTATAGGGAGGGACCAAACGAGTACTGGGGACCCGGGACTCCTGTCCCCGCCGGTTTCGGCACCCATGTATAAAACTAAATGTACATTCCAGTAGCCCGATGAGTATGCGTTCCCATTTCTAGTAACCAAAGATACGAGTCATTGATGACATGATTTTGTTTCATACTCATGATCTTTAAGGGTCCCGGGTTCGTTACCTGGTGGAGGCACATAGTGGTTCGGATCCAACTTTAGACTGTAGGTCCAGTCCCAATTAGCCTTACTGTGCATAAAACGGACTTAAAACACCAACTCAATAACTCATGATCTTTAAAACTACATTCCAACACTGGGTATGAGTTTTTTATTTCAGGGCTATAAGACATGGATGACATTCATTTGTGTATTGAACAGAATTGTGTAATTGACTAAGAATGACTTCTAAAGAAATGCTGGCATTTTTACTGCAAATGTCAAAATTGCAGGTTTAATATTATAAATTTGAGAATGTGTATGATTTTTTTTACACTCATAATGTTTAAAAGTACATTGCAATTTTGAGTATATGTTCCCATTTCTAGTAATCAGGACTATAAGTCAGTTATGACATGATCCTGATTTGTGCATTATATTGACTTATAATTTATTTCTAAAACACACATTGAAGTTATTAGTAAACTTACATGGCACGAAAAATGCTCGCGGGTTCCTTGCTTGTATTCGTGTTCTGAAGCCTGAATTTACACCAACCATATTTGTCCCAGTCCCAAATACTTTCTTTCTTTCAAAATGATGTGTGTTAGCATAGCAGCATTCGTTTCTTCTACAGAAAGAAAACAAACGATATGTTCTTCCACCAAAATCGGTTTCAATATCAACAATCTTAACGTGATAGTAAAAAAAGTTAAAGTGCTCCCCTGTGCATAGCACCACGCCATGAAGGCGTATAGGGGTGTGGGGGTAACGCACCACACTTTCTGGATCCGGTCGTGAGTGGGGGTGATGTGATCAGCATCACGCCACAGATTTCTTTTGGTTTGTCGGTAAGTGAAGGGGGTTTCAAATCAATAGTTGGGACCTAAGAATGAGCACACTCGAGTTAACCTTTGAAAAATTGTAATTACAATTATTTGCTCCAAAAAAATCACTATATTGTGATTATATAATCATACAACATAATACTTTACATGTACAGGGTCAACTAAGTTGGTAATAAGGTGTGTTTTATACAGCATATATTGATACAACTTTAGATTGAATTGTATCTTTTGCAAATATGTTGTATAAAGAAACAATCTGCCGGAGTACTAATTGAGGTAAGTGTACCTTTTGACTTATAATTTGATTTTCATATTCGGTTTGTAATACTTATTTACACAATCCTTTCTGGGAGTTTAATATCTTCAAACATGTTGACACACACACACACATATATATACACACAGAAAGAGAGAGACGGCTCAAGATAAAAGTTTTACCCGGGCAAGGTGATTTATTTCCTCCCCCCTCCACTACTGTCCAGTCTGTCATCCCTGCCTCAACTTTCTACTCTGGTCTACCTACTTTCCACCTTCGGCCAAGAAGATGCATGACCGTGTTATGTAGTTACAGTTTTAACGACGAAAAATAATACCGTTATTTTTTCAATGCCTTATCGTCCAAGAACACGTTTATTGTATGCATAACAGTAGTCTCTTAGATTAATTTGCTATGTGACTTTTGCAATATACTTATTATGCCATGGAGCAGTAACTTCAATTAATTCTTGTCTACACAAAATCGACTGTTCTTTTAAAACAAATAGCCACCAGTAGAATGACAGCATTTTGTTCCTACGCGTCAGCAAAAATTTGATGCGCCTGGTGTTACGTTACATCCGGTTGTAGCGGGCCACGAGTGATTTTATTGTTGAGTCAGCAGAACGTGTCTGATCACCTTGAAGACATCGGAAGCGGTGGGGGGAGGGGGGTCAATGGGTTTGTCACGTTGTTTCTTGATGTATGCTAAACTAACACGTGCGTATGTTTGTGTGTGTGTGGAGGAAATGCGCGCGCAACCATTGCGTATGATTCAAAGACATGAAGAAATGATTTAAAGATGGCGCCGAAGGTGCTTTACCCCCGAAAGTTTAGCGGCTAAGGTTATTGCTCTGTAAAACAAGAGGCGTCGAGGGTTCGATTCCTGGTAGAGTCAATATTGATTGGTTGATAGATTGAGTTAGTTTTTTAAAGTCTGTTTTATGCACGGCAAAACTAATCAGGATTGGAGCTACAGTTGAAAAGTGGTGATTCGGACCACTATGTGCCTCCACCGAGTATCGAACCTGGGACCCGTTGATTACAAGGCGACGATGTCAATATTGAATGGTCTCGATTAGCCTGTGTGTAAATAAAGGCAACAAAATGGTTGAGTTCGAAAATCGAGTTGGGTTAGTGGTTAATGTTGTCACCTGGCAATGAAGAGGTCGCGGGTTCGATTCTCTAGGTAGTTAAATTAGGCCAATTGTTTTGTCCCGCCATTATAGGTCCCGATTAGTCCATCTGTGCATAAATAGTATTTCAATAAAATCAAAATGGCGGCCGCGTTTTGTGTTTAGCGGCGGCGACCGGGGCGCGGGGCGGGGCGGGGCGGCGCAGCGCGGGGGGGGGTGTTTTTTATTCCGCGAGATGTTTTAACCAAGTGGTTGAGGGTTCGATTCCCAATGTTGGTGAAAATTGGATATTCAATTGTATTTGTTTAAAAGTTCCGATTAGCTTTTTGTGCACAAAGAGAAAATGAACTAATTGGAAATAGGATGTTTATGCTGTAATTTCACAATTTCAAATTGGCTGATAATGATGTTGTTTTTAAAATAAAATAAAAAACAAGTGTGTTGATTCCCCATTAGTATTTATGCAGGAACAGATATTAAAAATCAAAACAAAATGGCTGTGACTGGTGTTTAGTATTCGAAAGGTTCCAGGTTCGAGTTCCTAGTTTTAATTTTTTTTTTTTTTTTTAGTTTACAGAATTAATCCCCATTTATTGCGTTTTGGCGAACACGTTCTCCCCCTTTGTGGCATTTGGACATGTTGGAGATATACATAGAAATTGTTGTCAAAGTGGCTAATAATGATTTTCTGTTTAAATAAAAAAGAAGTGTGTTATCAGTCCCGATTAGCACGAACAGATATTCAAAAAGCAAAACAAAATAGCTGATATTGTTGTTTAGTATTCAAAAGGTTTTGGGTTCCAATGCTGGCAAATTTGCAGAATAACATTGATTTGTTTAAAAAGTGAGTTACTATTCCCGATTATTTTTGATACACAAATAGAAAATGGGGTGATTTTGGAGTTTTGCAACCAAGGGGCTAATGTTGGCGTTTTTTTAACGCAGTCCCGATTAACCGTAATGCATAAAGCTGTTTCAACGAATATCGAACCTGGAACCTTTTGATTACAATGCAAAGACTTTACCACTAATGTATGCTATGTTTTAAAACCAAAAATAAATAATAGTATCGATTTTTTTAAAAAATGCGTTACCAGTCTCGATTAGCCATTATGCACAAACAGATGTGTTTTGAAACCAAAGGGGAGGTCGAGGGTTCGATTACAACTGGGTATGTGTGTTGAGGAAACTAAAGGTAAACAGGCATGGAAAGTTTTTATTCGCCATCTCAAAATAAGTTTTTGGGCTTGGTACAGGTAGCTTTTTGTAGAAAGCCCCACAACGACATCAACGTGGCTACCATCTGTGGGGGCCTCTTTTTTTTTTAAGTTGGAGAGGGGCAGAAAGCCGTTTGTACCATACAACGTTGCACCGAAGAACCAACTTGTCAACTAGTCACTCACTCCATCATTAAAGTGCACAACATAATATCAGATTTGCACTGATAATAAGCAAAAAATTATAGCGGCTGCATAATTATATTTCAATGACAGCAAATGGTTTCAAATGAATGGTTTTCACTTTTATTTTTTACTAAGTAACAGATTTTGTAATGAAAAGCTTTAACATTTGCATATAATATGAGATTTATTTTGGTATCCAGTTTGTATGTTGACCAAATCACAGATATACTATTACTAAGGATAGCATTAACTTAATCTAATAAAAATATATTCCACTGCATTACAAAATTAACTCATTCTGTTTTCTGTTGTTTGAATCCATATGGTAAAGTCTCGAAACTTGATGCACATCTTTTTCTCTTGGTATATACCACCTGAAAAACCCTTATTTCCGGCTTACTAACAACGGAATGTGTTTTTGTGCGTACGATTTTGTTCGAGTTGAGTAAAGTTAAAGAGGAGGTGTTGTTGAGAATAGCATTGGTGAGTGATTCGAAATTGATTGTGCTGCTGTTTTTATGGTTTAGACATATGCCTTTCACCTTGCAAACAGTAGTAACATTAGTATTGTCTGGATTTACTACCTCAAATGCATAACTTTTCGGCCCACTGGATGAAAATGCTCTGATATAAGCATTTTTCCCATAGAGTTCTAGTTCATTTGTCAACTCCCCTAGGTAGTCTCCAACAGGCAGATCAACATCACCTGGCCTTTGAATATAAATAACACTATCGGTATCATAGTACAATACATTTTCACCTAATGTATCCAAATATTCATAAAGCTCTAATCGTGCATGTGTTGTAGTGTATGCTGCAATAACTACATTTACAGTCGATAATGGAAGTGCAGATTCTTCGAGATATTGCCAGTGAACAATCAACATATCTTCATTTATAGGTATAACTTGATGTACTTCAACATTGGGACTTTCTAGTTTATCGAAAAAATCCTTAGGATTGTTGATAATACTAACTTGACCAGGGTTTTCTCTCTGTCCAAATTTACCCCAAAATGAATTCAGCATAAGTTTTGCTAAGCTTCGTAATCCAGGATTAGCACATATTCAGTTTTCATCCAACAACACACCCTCCTTTTCAAAATAGTCAGCTATGTATTTTTTTTTGGATTCTTCATCAATACACCACAATGGCCAGCCGCTTGCTTCAACTTTTGCTTTGAGAAATGTATTGATGTACTCTGCAAAAACACCACCTGATTTTTTTGCAGGATCATATTGTTCAACATTATATTCCCATACCTCATGTAATTCTAAAATTTTGTATTTCTTTTGAACTGCCTTCTGAACTTCATCCACAACCCAGGTTCCAGTTATAGCTCTTTCCCCAGCAGTATGGTTACATTCCGCCTGGTTTATTTCATCGGCACAAGTTCTACATAGAGGGAAAGTTAATTTTGAATTGGTTCGATATGGTAACACAGGATGGTACAGATCTCTCGGTGGAAGTATTGTTGCTTTGACAAGTCCTTCAAAAGAATAAATATCGGGGCATTCTTCCCCCACATAAATTTTCACCGGATGGCCAACTGGAAACTTTTTAACTTTGCAACAATAAGGGTACAGGCTACATACATCCTTATATTGAATTGTTTCATTTTCTTTCACAGTGTAATGTAGTTTGGTAGCATTAGTTCTACCACCATAAAACGCCTCCCGGGGAATTATGGGGGCTTTAATTGATAACGGATGTTTTTCAACATAATGTTTCATGGTTTTGTTATTTCTCAACTGCTGGTGAAATTCGCACCCCCACATCTCATGGACAATGTAGTTAAGTGCTTTTAATCTGGTAATTTTATTTTCTGTTCTTTCGTACCGAAAAGACAAAGTATCATATGGGTCATCATGAAGAGGTTCTGTACGTGAAGTAGGGAAACATTTGACACAACCATGTGTTCTGCATCCTTGATATTCAAATACATGCTCTTGCCCCTTTTGATCTTTAAAATATCCATCTACTTTCAAATTTCCTCCAACTTTTACTTCTGGTCCTCTGGCTGCATGTTGGATTTCGATTTTATGTTTTTTTTCCTCCCATACCAACCATTGAATAGCCTCTATAGACTGAATATCACACCATCTGTATCCGTTTTTAGGAATAATTCCTATATGTTCTGCTTTCAAAAATCTTTTACGGAATACTTTATTACAAGTTGAAGCGATGGTGATGGCTTCCAATAATGGGTTCACTGTTGTTTCTTTTTCAAAAGTGGTCATGAATTTCAAACAGGCAGCACGTAGTACATTAACATCTTCTACACAGTATTTTCTCAACTCCTTCTGCATATCGAAAACTACCCTTGTTTTCTGTTGTTCACTATGCCATTCCAAAAAACTGGTTCTCTGATTCTCCATCATAGAATCAACAGCGTAAAATTCAGTACCAGGGATACATCCGACATATTCTTTATTTTTCAAAGTATTAAAAAAATGAGGAAAATACCCTTTGGACATTGGGAGATCAAATGCTTTCGGTAATTTGTTGAGCGCCATTGGAATAAAGTTGAGAGAATCTATGAAATGGATATTGTACATCTTCAAAGATAATATTTTGGCTCCATTCATGATCACAGACGGTGTCCATTTCATTTTTTCGATCATAGTTTGCAGTACAAAGTGCGAATCATACCCTCTACTATTGTGTGCAATACACACAATATTGTTAATTTTGGTGCGGTGAGCTGAAACAAATTGCAGAAAATTGTAAACAGGTTCTGTACTATCAAAAATGTGCTGTCTTTTTCCACATACACTGCACCATTGAGACATATCTTTGTTCTCAATGCAATTATAGCATACATTTTGGCACACCAAAAGATTTGGAATATGCAGAAATTTGTTTTCAGTGCCTTCTAGTTTTGTGTCCTGCCTCGATTCAATATCGTAGAAAACAAGCATTGCTTTTTTTGATATAAGAGAAGATATTTGTTTGCCATAAATTTTTTGGATGTGACATAGATGTTCAGATGGTACCATATTTTTACAGCTGACACAGAATTTCTCTCCACATATATGAGGATTTCTGTTTGTACGGATAGCATACGCTTTCAGGCATTTTTCACAACATTTTACTGTCTGACAAAGAGAGTTTTTTCTATTGTAACATGTTTTATGATTATTGTAACATTTTTGGCCATAGAAAAATCTGTTACAATCAGTGCACTTTATTTTGGTTTCTGAAACAGTACATTTGGGCTTTTGTTGGCATTGTGAACAAACAGCTGTACAGGATCCTAGATGTCTAGAAACATGATCATATTTTTTATGGCAAGTTTCACAATAGAAATTAGCGGAGAATGCAGCTGTAAGAGATGTTATAGCATTAAAATGGTTGTTTATGTACACCAAATTTAAAGTTTCGCGCCTAGGTAATAAAGGACCTTCATATATCACATCACTCCCGGAAAATCCATTATATACGGTAATCTTGAAATCAGATAAATAGTCCTGAAATTTTTGAATTTCGGTAGTTCCTCCACCACCATTCAAATTTTCCCCAGCTTCTCTGCACAGTTTATCCACTTCTTCTTCCATAACACATTTATGTTGTCTAACATATTGATAACGTTTTTTAGGTTCATTTTTGTAAACATTAATACCTCTTGCCACAACCAACGCATAAGCCAAACACCTGCTATCGGAATTTTTAATAGTTATAATTCCTTTTTTTAGTTTACAGAATTGTTCCCCATTCATTGCATTTTGGCGAACACGTCCTCCCCCTCGTAGCATTTGGACATGATGGAGATATACATAGAAATTGTTGTCAGAAAGAAATGTTGTATTGCTCTGCAATACTTTTTCCAATGCTGCCCACAATATCTCCATATTTACCGCCTGTGCTTCCCGAAAAGATAACCAAAAAGGGCGATCAGGGTGATCTTCATTTCTGATAGTAATACCAACTTGGTCATGCTCGGCCACATCACGTAGAACATATTGGACCAGTTCTTGCAATCCCTCCTGAACCCATATCACCGGATTCTCATTGTGTGGTGCCCCCCGCAACCGAGCACGCACCATTCGTCCTTCCATATTGAATCTTTTTTAACGCCTTTTTGTCTCTTCTATAACTTCAACATGATGTAACACTGCATCATCGCCACCGCCTACCTGTTTGCACACTTCCACTTCCTGAATACAATCCCGAAGAACCATTTGGTATAACGCTGGCGAAATATGATTTGTACATTGCTCCAATTCTCTAGTGTCTAAAACAGATTCTAAATGGAAAATATCTCCACATTTTTCATCGGTTGTTCCAATACACCCAAATATCCCTGTATCCTGGTTGTTATACTTGTTAGGAAACATTTCAACATGTTGGTTGGTCTCACTAGAAATAGAGACAGAGGGTCTGGATTGATTGCTGTTAATAGCAGTAGAGGTAGAGGGGGTAGAATGTTCTGCTGACTCAACATTAAAACCGCTACGACAGAATGTAACATAACACCAGTCGCATCGAATTTTTGCTGACGCGTAGGAATGAATAATTTGTAAGCCATTCCTACGCGTCAGCAAAAATTCGATGCGACTGGTGTTATGTTACATTCTGTCGTAGCGGTTTTAATGTTGAGTCAGCAGAACATTCTACCCCCTCTACCTCTACTGCTATTAACAGCAATCAATCCAGACCCTCTGTCTCTATTTCTAGTGAGACCAACCAACATGTTGAAATGTTTCCTAACAAGTATAACAACCAGGATACAGGGATATTTGGGTGTATTGGAACAACCGATGAAAAATGTGGAGATATTTTCCATTTAGAATCTGTTTTAGACACTAGAGAATTGGAGCAATGTACAAATCATATTTCGCCAGCGTTATACCAAATGGTTCTTCGGGATTGTATTCAGGAAGTGGAAGTGTGCAAACAGGTAGGCGGTGGCGATGATGCAGTGTTACATCATGTTGAAGTTATAGAAGAGACAAAAAGGCGTTAAAAAAGATTCAATATGGAAGGACGAATGGTGCGTGCTCGGTTGCGGGGGGCACCACACAATGAGAATCCGGTGATATGGGTTCAGGAGGGATTGCAAGAACTGGTCCAATATGTTCTACGTGATGTGGCCGAGCATGACCAAGTTGGTATTACTATCAGAAATGAAGATCACCCTGATCGCCCTTTTTGGTTATCTTTTCGGGAAGCACAGGCGGTAAATATGGAGATATTGTGGGCAGCATTGGAAAAAGTATTGCAGAGCAATACAACATTTCTTTCTGACAACAATTTCTATGTATATCTCCATCATGTCCAAATGCTACGAGGGGGAGGACGTGTTCGCCAAAATGCAATGAATGGGGAACAATTCTGTAAACTAAAAAAAGGAATTATAACTATTAAAAATTCCGATAGCAGGTGTTTGGCTTATGCGTTGGTTGTGGCAAGAGGTATTAATGTTTACAAAAATGAACCTAAAAAACGTTATCAATATGTTAGACAACATAAATGTGTTATGGAAGAAGAAGTGGATAAACTGTGCAGAGAAGCTGGGGAAAATTTGAATGGTGGTGGAGGAACTACCGAAATTCAAAAATTTCAGGACTATTTATCTGATTTCAAGATTACCGTATATAATGGATTTTCCGGGAGTGATGTGATATATGAAGGTCCTTTATTACCTAGGCGCGAAACTTTAAATTTGGTGTACATAAACAACCATTTTAATGTTATAACATCTCTTACAGCTGCATTCTCCGCTAATTTCTATTGTGAAACTTGCCATAAAAAATATGATCATGTTTCTAGACATCTAGGATCCTGTACAGCTGTTTGTTCACAATGCCAACAAAAGCCCAAATGTACTGTTTCAGAAACCAAAATAAAGTGCACTGATTGTAACAGATTTTTCTATGGCCAAAAATGTTACAATAATCATAAAACATGTTACAATAGAAAAAACTCTCTTTGTCAGACAGTAAAATATTGTGAAAAATGCCTGAAAGCGTATGCTATCCGTACAAACAGAAATCCTCATATATGTGGAGAGAAATTCTGTGTCAGCTGTAAAAATATGGTACCATCTGAACATCTATGTCACATCCAAAAAATTTATGGCAAACAAATATCTTCTCTTATATCAAAAAAAAGCAATGCTTGTTTTCTACGATATTGAATCGAGGCAGGACACAAAACTAGAAGGCACTGAAAACAAATTTCTGCATATTCCAAATCTTTTGGTGTGCCAAAATGTATGCTATAATTGCATTGAGAACAAAGATATGTCTCAATGGTGCAGTGTATGCGGAAAAAGACAGCACATTTTTGATAGTACAGAACCTGTTTACAATTTTCTGCAATTTGTTTCAGCTCACCGCACCAAAATTAACAATATTGTGTGTATTGCACACAATAGTAGAGGGTATGATTCGCACTTTGTACTGCAAACTATGATCGAAAAAATGAAATGGACACCGTCTGTGATCATGAATGGAGCCAAAATATTATCTTTGAAGATGCACAATATCCATTTCATAGATTCTCTCAACTTTATTCCAATGGCGCTCAACAAATTACCGAAAGCATTTGATCTCCCAATGTCCAAAGGGTATTTTCCTCATTTTTTTAATACTTTGAAAAATAAAGAATATGTCGGATGTATCCCTGGTACTGAATTTTACGCTGTTGATTCTATGATGGAGAATCAGAGAACCAGTTTTTTGGAATGGCATAGTGAACAACAGAAAACAAGGGTAGTTTTCGATATGCAGAAGGAGTTGAGAAAATACTGTGTAGAAGATGTTAATGTACTACGTGCTGCCTGTTTGAAATTCATGACCACTTTTGAAAAAGAAACAACAGTGAACCCATTATTGGAAGCCATCACCATCGCTTCAACTTGTAATAAAGTATTCCGTAAAAGATTTTTGAAAGCAGAACATATAGGAATTATTCCTAAAAACGGATACAGATGGTGTGATATTCAGTCTATAGAGGCTATTCAATGGTTGGTATGGGAGGAAAAAAAACATAAAATCGAAATCCAACATGCAGCCAGAGGACCAGAAGTAAAAGTTGGAGGAAATTTGAAAGTAGATGGATATTTTAAAGATCAAAAGGGGCAAGAGCATGTATTTGAATATCAAGGATGCAGAACACATGGTTGTGTCAAATGTTTCCCTACTTCACGTACAGAACCTCTTCATGATGACCCATATGATACTTTGTCTTTTCGGTACGAAAGAACAGAAAATAAAATTACCAGATTAAAAGCACTTAACTACATTGTCCATGAGATGTGGGGGTGCGAATTTCACCAGCAGTTGAGAAATAACAAAACCATGAAACATTATGTTGAAAAACATCCGTTATCAATTAAAGCCCCCATAATTCCCCGGGAGGCGTTTTATGGTGGTAGAACTAATGCTACCAAACTACATTACACTGTGAAAGAAAATGAAACAATTCAATATAAGGATGTATGTAGCCTGTACCCTTATTGTTGCAAAGTTAAAAAGTTTCCAGTTGGCCATCCGGTGAAAATTTATGTGGGGGAAGAATGCCCCGATATTTATTCTTTTGAAGGACTTGTCAAAGCAACAATACTTCCACCGAGAGATCTGTACCATCCTGTGTTACCATATCGAACCAATTCAAAATTAACTTTCCCTCTATGTAGAACTTGTGCCGATGAAATAAACCAGGCGGAATGTAACCATACTGCTGGGGAAAGAGCTATAACTGGAACCTGGGTTGTGGATGAAGTTCAGAAGGCAGTTCAAAAGAAATACAAAATTTTAGAATTACATGAGGTATGGGAATATAATGTTGAACAATATGATCCTGCAAAAAAATCAGGTGGTGTTTTTGCAGAGTACATCAATACATTTCTCAAAGCAAAAGTTGAAGCAAGCGGCTGGCCATTGTGGTGTATTGATGAAGAATCCAAAAAAAAATACATAGCTGACTATTTTGAAAAGGAGGGTGTGTTGTTGGATGAAAACTGAATATGTGCTAATCCTGGATTACGAAGCTTAGCAAAACTTATGCTGAATTCATTTTGGGGTAAATTTGGACAGAGAGAAAACCCTGGTCAAGTTAGTATTATCAACAATCCTAAGGATTTTTTCGATAAACTAGAAAGTCCCAATGTTGAAGTACATCAAGTTATACCTATAAATGAAGATATGTTGATTGTTCACTGGCAATATCTCGAAGAATCTGCACTTCCATTATCGACTGTAAATGTAGTTATTGCAGCATACACTACAACACATGCACGATTAGAGCTTTATGAATATTTGGATACATTAGGTGAAAATGTATTGTACTATGATACCGATAGTGTTATTTATATTCAAAGGCCAGGTGATGTTGATCTGCCTGTTGGAGACTACCTAGGGGAGTTGACAAATGAACTAGAACTCTATGGGAAAAATGCTTATATCAGAGCATTTTCATCCAGTGGGCCGAAAAGTTATGCATTTGAGGTAGTAAATCCAGACAATACTAATGTTACTACTGTTTGCAAGGTGAAAGGCATATGTCTAAACCATAAAAACAGCAGCACAATCAATTTCGAATCACTCACCAATGCTATTCTCAACAACACCTCCTCTTTAACTTTACTCAACTCGAACAAAATCGTACGCACAAAAACACATTCCGTTGTTAGTAAGCCGGAAATAAGGGTTTTTCAGGTGGTATATACCAAGAGAAAAAGATGTGCATCAAGTTTCGAGACTTTACCATATGGATTCAAACAACAGAAAACAGAATGAGTTAATTTTGTAATGCAGTGGAATATATTTTTATTAGATTAAGTTAATGCTATCCTTAGTAATAGTATATCTGTGATTTGGTCAACATACAAACTGGATACCAAAATAAATCTCATATTATATGCAAATGTTAAAGCTTTTCATTACAAAATCTGTTACTTAGTAAAAAATAAAAGTGAAAACCATTCATTTGAAACCATTTGCTGTCATTGAAATATAATTATGCAGCCGCTATAATTTTTTGCTTATTATCAGTGCAAATCTGATATTATGTTGTGCACTTTAATGATGGAGTGAGTGACTAGTTGACAAGTTGGTTCTTCGGTGCAACGTTGTATGGTACAAACGGCTTTCTGCCCCTCTCCAACTTAAAAAAAAAAGAGGCCCCCACAGATGGTAGCCACGTTGATGTCGTTGTGGGGCTTTCTACAAAAAGCTACCTGTACCAAGCCCAAAAACTTATTTTGAGATGGCGAATAAAAACTTTCCATGCCTGTTTACCTTTAGTTTCCTCAACACACATACCCAGTTGTAATCGAACCCTCGACCTCCCCTTTGGTTTCAAAACACATCTGTTTGTGCATAATGGCTAATCGAGACTGGTAACGCATTTTTTAAAAAAATCGATACTATTATTTATTTTTGGTTTTAAAACATAGCATACATTAGTGGTAAAGTCTTTGCATTGTAATCAAAAGGTTCCAGGTTCGATATTCGTTGAAACAGCTTTATGCATTACGGTTAATCGGGACTGCGTTAAAAAAACGCCAACATTAGCCCCTTGGTTGCAAAACTCCAAAATCACCCCATTTTCTATTTGTGTATCAAAAATAATCGGGAATAGTAACTCACTTTTTAAACAAATCAATGTTATTCTGCAAATTTGCCAGCATTGGAACCCAAAACCTTTTGAATACTAAACAACAATATCAGCTATTTTGTTTTGCTTTTTGAATATCTGTTCGTGCTAATCGGGACTGATAACACACTTCTTTTTTATTTAAACAGAAAATCATTATTAGCCACTTTGACAACAATTTCTATGTATATCTCCAACATGTCCAAATGCCACAAAGGGGGAGAACGTGTTCGCCAAAACGCAATAAATGGGGATTAATTCTGTAAACTAAAAAAAAAAAAAAAAATTAAAACTAGGAACTCGAACCTGGAACCTTTCGAATACTAAACACCAGTCACAGCCATTTTGTTTTGATTTTTAATATCTGTTCCTGCATAAATACTAATGGGGACTCAACACTTGTTTTTTATTTTATTTTAAAAACAACATCATTATCAGCCAATTTGAAATTGTGAATCGAACCCGGGGACCTTTTCATTACAGCATAAACATCCTATTTCCAATTAGTTCATTTTCTCTTTGTGCACAAAAAGCTAATCGGAACTTTTAAACAAATACAATTGAATATCCAATTTTCACCAACATTGGGAATCGAACCCTCAACCACTTGGTTAAAACATCTCGCGGAATAAAAAACACCCCCCCCCGCGCCGCGCCGCCCCCCCCCCGCGCCGCGCCGCCCCGCCCCGCCCCGCGCCCCGGTCGCCGCCGCTAAACACAAAACGCGGCCGCCATTTTGATTTTATTGAAATACTATTTATGCACAGATGGACTAATCGGGACCTATAATGGCGGGACAAAACAATTGGCCTAATTTAACTACCTAGAGAATCGAACCCGCGACCTCTTCATTGCCAGGTGACAACATTAACCACTAACCCAACTCGATTTTCGAACTCAACCATTTTGTTGCCTTTATTTACACACAGGCTAATCGAGACCATTCAATATTGACATCGTCGCCTTGTAATCAACGGGTCCCAGGTTCGATACTCGGTGGAGGCACATAGTGGTCCGAATCACCACTTTTCAACTGTAGCTCCAATCCTGATTAGTTTTGCCGTGCATAAAACAGACTTAAAAAAACTAACTCAATCTATCAACCAATCAATATTGACTCTACCAGGAATCGAACCCTCGACGCCTCTTGTTTTACAGAGCAATAACCTTAGCCGCTAAACTTTCGGGGGTAAAGCACCTTCGGCGCCATCTTTAAATCATTTCTTCATGTCTTTGAATCATACGCAATGGTTGCGCGCGCATTTCCTCCACACACACACAAACATACGCACGTGTTAGTTTAGCATACATCAAGAAACAACGTGACAAACCCATTGACCCCCCTCCCCCCACCGCTTCCGATGTCTTCAAGGTGATCAGACACGTTCTGCTGACTCAACAATAAAATCACTCGTGGCCCGCTACAACCGGATGTAACGTAACACCAGGCGCATCAAATTTTTGCTGACGCGTAGGAACAAAATGCTGTCATTCTACTCCACCTTTATGTAATCAGAAACAAGGATTTGGTACTACACAATCGGAGCGCCTAGAACTGGTCCCTGGGCAGTTGGGTCGACCGCCCCTCCACACACAAACGCGAGTATTGTTTAGAATGTTGGTTATGCATATGTAACACTGCAACTTTCAGCCACAACAATTCAGTATGAAGTAGCACACACATGTTTACAGGTACACATGTAAAAAATACTAATCCTGATTACAGAGGTAGATTCATTTATATTGAGCCGAATTCGAATGTGCCACCTACCTAGGAAATGCAGTGTTTCCACCACCGGTTTTGTTCGATCTGCAGGCCACCACTATTGACTATTGCCCGGCATCGGAGTTTCCATTGCAGGAGACTGCGTTGCAGCTGGACCATGGGTATTGCATCCCACTCCTCGTTACAGGCTTTCCACAGGCCTGAGATGATGCGGACTCTACGATGGGACAGGCGTAGCTTGAGGAGTCCGAAAGCACAATAGTCCATTGGACTGGCATATGGACTCTTGACAGGGATGTCAGAGAAGGCAAGTAGACCTAGTGGCCCGGTACTGGGCCATCATTTGGAGCTCGAACCATCATTTGGAGCTCGATCGCCTTAATGGATTTCTCTCGTAAGGCGCAGTGTTGCCAACTCCTTACCCGAAAAAAACACCAAGGTTGTGACGCTCGTTGTAGCCTTTTATGATGTATATTTTGAGAGCAGAGTTGGCAACACTGTGGGGGCACTGTAGCTTTTTATGAGGGGGGGGTTTATTGCCCTCTGTTTGCATATGGCAACACTACCGTAGATTTTTTGACAGTGTTGTTAACCTACTGGGTTTTTCACTGTAAATTTTTATCAAAGGACCTGAGGGGTCCATGTATTTTTTATGTCTGGCAATACTGTTGGGGGCCTAGTGTCGGCGACACTGCGGGTTTACTGTACCCTTTTATGAGGGGGGTCTATTGCCCTCTGTTTACATCTGGCAATTTTATTGGATGTTTTGTTTGAGGCTCGTTGGTGTTACCTACCTATCCGAAGAAAATTCCACTATATGATATTTCACAGGTTAAGCTAACCTACAAATAGGAATTGGCAACACTGACGAGTCTTGAATTATTATTTGAGGCTCGTCGGTGTTGCCTACCCACTCTACAAAAATTCTACTATATGATATTTTGAAACTTTTGAATGCAACTTATCGTAATTTTCCAACTGTGGGACCAAATGTTTATATATCGTGACCTTTGTAAATCTTTTTCGGGAACAATGTGTCGCACACACACACGTGCGCGCGCGTGCCTGTATTGTGACGCAAGCAAACAAAAAAAAACTTTGCGTGTTATTACAAAAAAAAACTTTGACCGTATTCTTAAATAACTAACAAAGACAATGAATCTTTTTGGCTTCCGCAAACAGATCAACATGGAGACTGCACCGCCAAATTCCAATAACCTCTTACCTTCCGTATTATCTAAACTCAATGGTTTACTGATTGTTCATCTCAACAGCATTTGGACGAAACTGAATGACGATGTGGGCAAGATGTTTTATGTTTTTAATAACAATTTACATTTCTACGAAATTCCGATCGACGGGAAACTTCGAATCACCGTGAATCCGGAAAACGCAGGCGAAATCAAAATTTCTACCGGCAAGAATATTTTTCGAATCAAGCACGACAAGATGCTTTCTAACATTACGTACGATGTGTCTGCAGGAGATTACCTATACGTGGAACTCCTCGGAGATTACGACAAACTCATTCCTCTTTTTGTAGAATTACGAATCGTCTATCCTATTATAAATAACCGTTAACCAAAAATGCCTAACGACATTTTCGGCAACACCAAGCGTGTAGACCACGCAGAAGAGATTCTCATGTTGGACATTCGAGTTAAGAAGTTGAGGACCGATTTGATCGCTTTGCAGGAGACCTTAAACAAAAGTTTAGAGTCGGAAATTGCCACGCTCCAAACGCAATGTCTCGACCCCATTCTGAAAATCGATTCCGAACTGAAAACGCTCATAAAAAATTATGTAGACGTACCTTCTTACGACAGCGTTCAAAATATACAGTTGAGCGTGGATTCGCTTCAAAATGATTTGGCCAAATTGCAGCAATTTCAATCGAAAAATGAAGATTTGGAAAAACTGAAACTCGAAATCGAAGAACGAACTTCCGCAATAGAAAAGAATTTCTCTGAACTTCAAACCGTCGTGAACGATATAGACGCAGAACGCTTGCACGTCGTCGTTTCCAAATTACAAGAAGAATTCACCAGCACGTTGGAAGAAATTAAATCCAAGTTGCAGACTTTGGAAGATACAATGACGAACCTACCATCGTCGGACGAACTGCAGGTCATCGGTAAAAGCGTCGCGAACATAAAAATTCAATTGGAGGCGTATCGAGATTTCGAACACATTCAAACCACCATCGCCACGCTTCAGGCGTCCTTGGAATTGATCAACGAAGAAATTAAAAATATTCACGCTGAAGCGAGAGCGTTGACGAGCATTCAAGACACGTTGAGCACGGTTCAGCAGAAGATCGAATATTTAGAAAATTTGAACGTCGAAACGAATCTCGCTCATTTTCATCACGTACTCGACAACATACAGGGTGACTTGGAATCGTTACGGACGAGCGTGCCTTCGAGCGAAGATTTGGAAAAATTGAAAACGGCGGTGACGGCACTATCCGATTCGAACGACATCAAAAGTTCATTGAGCGATCTCGAGAGTAAAGTGGCCATTCTCCCCACCTCCAAAGAATTGCACGCTTTGAAAAGAAACATATCTCGAATGCTGAAACGACTAGAAACGGAAACGGCGAACGTGGAACAGATTCGAGACGAAATTAGTTCGCTGGTGTCGACGCTGCCCACTTCCCAGAGCGTCGCCGACCTTCACACGCAGTTTACAGAGATGCGAAGCATCGTGAACGATCTTACCGAGAAGAGCTCGAAATTGAATCAAGTCGAGAACCTTCAGAACATCGTCGTCAACATCAGAGATCAAGTTGGAGTGCTGGAATCCACGCAGGAATCGACGCTGGCCTCTTTCGGTGCCAAGTTGCAAGAACTCAACGAAAACTACAAGCAGTTGAACGTGGAAGTGAAAATCAAACCGTCGTTTTCTACCGTAACGGATACCATAGTCGAGCATTTGCTGCCCATCGAAAATAAACTCGGACAAGTTCACAGTAATCTGCTCGGCGTCGACACTAAATTCGCTAAACTGCATTTTCTGCAAGCCATCGAAATCAACAGCATACCCAATCAACAGAGAATCTCCACGTTCGTCGAAGGTAACAAACTGTACATGTTGCATCCTTATCATCCGTACTACAAGTTTCTCCTCGATGGCACGATTCAGATAAACGAATTTTCGTACTGGTCTCACGGTAGAAAAGCTAGCGTTCCCACCATGACCTTGATATCGAATCGTGGTGTCCAGAAAGCAGGAAACATTCCTCTGGCACGTTGGAACGAAACGCGCAACATATATGAAATACACGAAGACGAAGATCTCACCGTTTTCGACGTGAGTGCCGGCGATAAGCTGATCATTCAAAACACGAGTGAAGTACCACCCTCTTTGAATCCCATCACGCTGGTGCTTCTCTTGAAACGTAATCTCTAAACAAAAAAATGTCTAGGCAGGCCATCGTCGAAGAATTGCATAAACCTGCACGCCGCAACTACGAACGTTTGGCTGTGGTAACCAAGGGCATCGACGACCTCTGGCAAAGTGACCTCGTGGAGATGAGTAGCGGCAATTTGAAAAACGTGCATAAATTGAACAAGGGCAACAAGTACCTCCTCACCGTCATAGACACGTTTTCGAAATTCGCATGGGCTCTACCTTTGAAGGCGAAAACAGGAACGTGCGTCACGGAAGCATTCAAATTAATTTTTCGCGAAAGCGGTGGCAGACGACCACGGTTTCTGCAAACGGACAACGGTAAAGAATTTTACAACGCCGTATTCCAAAAATTTATTCAAAAACATGGCATTCGACATTATTCGAGCTTCAGTCACATCAAAGCCAGCATCGTGGAAAGATTTAATCGAACCTTGAAAACACACATGTGGAAACGATTCACGCTTCGGGGAAATTACAAATGGGTCGACATCCTGCCGGAACTCGTCGACACCTATAATGATACAGTACACAGAACAATAGGCATGAAGCCAGTTGACGTTACCAAATCTGACGAGCAGCGTTTAATTTCTACCGTTTACTGTCCAAAGTACACTCCCACGACAAAAAAAGCTAAATACAAAATTGGAGACCAGGTGAGGATCAGCAAATTCAAACGCACCTTCGAGAAGGGATTCACAAAAAATTGGAGCACGGAACTTTTTACGGTGGTTCGAGTTCTACCTGGAAACCAACACACGTATATAATAAAAGATAGTAGCGGCGAGATTTTGAAAGGAAGATTTTACGAAAAGGAACTCTCTAAAACAAAACACCCCGACACGTACCTCATCGAGAAAGTATTGCGTAGGAAAGGTGACAAACTGTTTGTCAAATGGCTGGGACTTCCAGAAAAAAGTTGGATCGACGCGGACGAAGTGATCTTGTGAGTACGTGGAACGTGGTGAAGCGTCTACCGGATCCGGAAAGTCAAACGAAGAAAAAGAACGGCGAGTTGCTTCCCGACAGCATCCGCTGTCTGATCGTAGGTCCTTCGGGGTGTGGGAAAACGACACTGCTCGTGGACAATTTTCTCCTCGCACCGAATTGGTTAAATTGGAAGAACAGGCACCTGTACGTGTTCTCGAAAAGTTTGGAGCAATCCAAATACCAGCAACTGATAAAACTGTACGATGGTCTGGACATTGCAACATTCGCCTCGGAAATAAAACCGCTCGACGATTGTCGTGAAAATTCAGTCGTTGTGTTCGACGACGCCATCCTGGAAAATCAAAATGAAATTCGCAACTTTTTCACGCAAGGTCGTCACAAAGGAATGGATTGTTTTTACCTAGCTCAAACGTTTTCCAAAATTCCAAAACAGTTAGTGCGCGACAACGCCAATTTCATATGTTTGTTTCGTCAAGATCACACCAACCTCAAGCACGCGTACGATGACTACGTAGGCGGAGACATGAACTACAATCAATTTTCGGAAGGCTGCTCTACTTGCTGGAACGGTGACGATTTCGGATTTGTGACGATCGACATGACGAGAAAACCCAACGATGGAAAATACAGAAACAAAATCAACGACTTTCTAAACGTTGCAACGTTGTGAGAAACGACGTATATAAATAACGTCATGACGAAACGAAAAATCGAAGACGAAAATCTCAAGTTGCGAAAATACCTCGCGAAACGCTTCAAAGGTTGGAAATCCGAGAATCGCGGATTCTACGAAGAGAAGAAACGTCAGGATCAACCTGTGATCGATGCCATCAGCAGTCTAGGTAAAGAAATTAAAAGTGTCACGGAACAAATTAAAAATTTGATTAATGAACTCGTACCGCTCGCAGCTAAAAGTTACGCCGTACCCACGCCTATTTCGAGCATTCCTTCGACGCCGTTCGAACTGAAGGATGCACCGGCACGACGTCGAGCCATAGGCAGCACGTCGTCGTCTTCGGATAAAATCGAGTTGGGGCCTTTGGCACGAGACTACCTGAGCACGGGGAAATTCGACAAGGATGAAGTGTTCGGATTGTATCCCAGCATGGAAACCAGCGAAGGCGGCGGTGTGGTGTGGAAGATTGGGAAATCGAAGGTGACCTTCGAAGGCAACGACATTAAAGTCAATTTAGGCGACAAGGATAGTTGGAACAGGTATCCGGGTACGGTGGGACTGTGGGAACTCGTCGCCAAAAAGCAGCCGAAAGATTACACCGACGAAGATTACCAAAGTTACAAGGAAATTCTGATCATGACGGATGCCTTGTACCAGAACAACGACGCCTCGCAGAATAGGGTGAAATCGAGCAGCGGCGAGAAGTACAGGAATCTCATCAAACCGATTTGGAACCAGGTCAAAACAGGCAGCGGCGTCAAACGCTACAACACGTTACCCAAAGAATTCGTTTGGGTGGACGACGTTAGGAAACTCGTGGACCGATTGTTGGTGATAGCCGGCGAAGAGAATGCAGGCAATCGTAATTTCTACAACGAGAAGGTTGGCATCGTGGACATGATCAGCACGAAACTTTCCAACTTCATCGTGAACGACGACAAGGGCATAGGTTACCTGATCAAAATCATCAACACGCTGCCTCCGAAATTTTGGAACGTGGCCGAAGGAAAGGGACTCGTGAACGACATCATCAACAAGTTACCTTTCGAGATGCATCTACCTGGCTACCAGTACTGCGGACCGGGTACCAAACTCGAGAAAAGATTGGAGAGAGGAGACAAGGGTGTGAATCCGTTGGACGCCGCATGCAAAGATCACGACATCGCCTACAACACCACGCAGACGGATCTGAATGCACGTCACGAAGCAGACAGAAAATTAGAGCGCGCAGCTTTCGAAAGGTTCGTGAGCAGAGACGCATCGCTGGGTGAACGGGTCGCCGCACTAGGCACCACCATCGCCATGAACACGAAACAAAAATTGGGGTGGGGTATATAAATAACATCCAGTAAAAAAAAAACTTGATATATAAATAACACACATCGTAAAAAAATAATCTTCGGTATATATAAATAACACACATCGTGAAAAAAAAAACAATTAAATTTCTCTCTAACACTCTGACAACTGAAAAAATGAGCGATCTCCAAGCATTAAAACAAATGCTAAATTTGTCAGTCGAGTATGTAAAAATTCAGGAATTGGAAGTCGACAAACCTTACACGATAACTTCCGGTTCAATCGTTTCTACCCAGTATGGTCCCAAGGTACGCCTGTTGCTCAACGCACAATACAGTCTATTTTTACCAGATCGATACGCTAACATGTTATCCGACGAGAAGCTATCTATTTTAATCGAGAACAAAACTCGAATCGTGTACAAGGGGACAAAGGAACTTCTTGGCAAGAAAACGAAGCACGTAATAGAATTTGTGTAACGACTGCGAGGCCTTGAAAATATATAAATAACATACCGTAAAAAAAACTACACAAGAAAAAAATCTCAGAATATATATATAAATAACATACCGTGAAAATAACACATAGAGCGTCAACATGAAGCCCAAGGGTGTCGTGTACCAGATACCATACTCCAATCTGAAAAATCTAGGTGCCCTCGATGGGTTACTCACCAAGAAACAACGCGAGAAGAAACGTTCTTGCTTGTCGAAAGGACACGGAATGAAATTGCTGCTCAGCACACCTCAATTGAAAAGATTGCAGCGTTCGCGGAAACAGCAAAAGGTCGGAGGTTTCATATTCAGCATCCCGGCCATCCTAGCAGCATTGGGGGCCGTTGGAAGTTTGGCCGGCGGAAGTGCCGCCATCGCGAAAACCGTCATCGACTCGAAGAAGAACAAGGCGGAATTGGAAGAACAGAAACGTCACAACCTGGCCATGGAGAAGAAGGGGAAGGGCGTGATGAAAAAGTTTAAAAAAAAGAAACAGAAGCACTCACCAACCGAGACATTGAATCTCTGATCGAACCGTTACAAATCAAACACTTCAGAGGAGTTTTCATGTCCGACTCGTTACCTTCAACCGTCAAAAGAAGAGAATGCGGAGTAGTCAACTTGGACGGTCAAGAAAATCCAGGCACGCATTGGATATGTTACCACAAAAATGATGATAAAGCATTTGTTTTCGATTCTTTCGGAGGTGTTCCACCTACAAATTTAATTTATTATCTGAAAACGAGCAAAACCTCTATATACTACAACGACGAACGCATTCAAGATTTCGGAGACGTGAACTGCGGTCATCTCTGCCTCTCCGTGCTCGCGTTTCTCTCTAAAATAAATAACCCTACGATCGAGGATTTCCAGAAAGCATTGTAGAACCTCAAACAGCATCACTAGGATGGGCGTGTTCCATCTCACGAGCGAATCTTCAATCTTGAAACTCACGCTGCACGACGACATCGTCTATCCTAAATCCGTGGCTCTGCGTGCATTCTACAGCATGTACCTCATACCTAATGTTACGCAGCACAACAACAAAATTAGCGTCGGAAGCGAACACATCGTCGTCACGCCAGGACAATACAATCTTTCCACTTTGCAAGCTCAATTACCCAAAGGCACATACCTTTCTCAAAATTCGGTCACGCACAGAGTGGAAATCCTATCCGCGACGGACACCGTGGACCTGGGCACCATGGGAGAACTTTTAGGTTTCGAGAACGACACCAAACTCGAAGCTGGCATCAAGCACGTAGCAACCAACATTCCTAAATTCTTGGCCATAGAGACTCTGAACGTACACTGCAACGTGGCGGAAGGCATGATCACGAAATCTTCGGACGGATTATTAGGAAGTCACAAGCAGACGGGAATCATAGCCACTTTCAAACCAAGTTCCGAGTTCATGGAACCGATCATCTACACGCCCTCTTCGCCGATCTATTTTCCAGTATGTCGCAACCGCATAGACGACATAGAGTTGGTGGTGACGAACGAGAAAGGAGACGTGGTGGATTTCGCAGGTGCCACTACGACGGCCATCGTGGAGATCAACGTATAATAAATAACCATACATGTAAAATGGAGCAAATCGAAAGTTACGAATTGCAATCTTTCCCTCCCAACCGTCGCACGTTCGCCAATCTGAACGAAGCGAACAGGGAGATCGAATACGACGTGGACGTAGGCGACGGGTTTATTCATCCTCACAGAGCGGACCTCTACCTTCAATTCGACGTGGTGAAGAAAGAAAGCGGAGACGCGTTTCCTGCAGCAGCAAACTTGATACTCGTGGACAACTTCGTGCCTCACCTGTTCTCGCAGGTGGAGGTGAGGAAACACAACACCGTCATCGACAGAATAGATTATCCAGGCATCACGTCGACGGCAGTGGGAACGTTGAAATTATCCAAAACGGACGCAGCGTACTACCAGGCCGGGGGATTCGAAGCCGGAACCAAAATATCGACGAAAAGTCACACGGTGCTCTTTCCCATGCGTCTGCTGCCTGGTTTCTTCTCGGACTACAAGGAGATCATGTGGAAGGGAGGACTGAGGATCCCGTTTCGAAGAGCGGCCAACGACAACGACGCACTGATGCGATACGCTACTTTGGGTCCGGACGGCACCACGCCGATAGCCAACACTTTACCCGAAGCGGCGAAATGCGTCATCCGGAGCATGGAATTGAGAATGCCGGTGGTGGAATACGAAACGAACTACGCCCTCAAGTACAAAGCGGAGATCTTGAAAAGTCCGCAGGTGCCGATTCACTTTCACGGTTACCAGTGCGTGCAGAAGATGGCGTCGGGAAGTCACATGGAATTCGACGTGACGACGGAGTTCAACAACATACAGTTCGACATGCCAGATTTCGTCGTAGTGCTTTTTCAGACCGGACGCGATAACGATCAGGAAAAAGATTCCAGCAAGTTCGACGACTGCAAGATCAAGAACGTTTACCTCAAAAATGGACGCAACGAAGTGTTCCCGCGCGAGAATTACAACCTCGACGTGACCAAAAACGATTACCTCAAACTTTACGAAGCTTACACGGCTTACAAACGCGTGACCGAGGGAAGCGTGGACGTGTACTACGCGCCCAGCGAATTCAAAGCACGGAGACCCATGACCGTCATCAACACATCTAAGAGGAAGAAGGTTGTGGTCAACGATCGTACCAACATCAAGATTGTATGCGAGTTCCACGATGCCTTGCCTGCAGATACTCTGTGCAGTGTCATTCTTATTGCAGAGAAAACATTTGTGTATGACGTCAAGAATGAAAGAGTGACTGAACAGTTTTAAATAAATAAAAAAAAATAGCACACAATAAGAAATGTGGAATTTTATATATATAAGTACAAATTGCAATTAGCAGTTTCCAGAAGTTTAATTTTGCTGTGCCATGCATGCATGTAATCGAGGAAGTGGAAGTAAATTAAAATTGTTTTTTTTCGCATTGCCTATTACTTTTTGTTGCACTCTGGGCAGGCCTTACTAGTTTGGAGGCGATAGTGGCCCCACGGAAGTGTATGGACCCCACATTCAAGAATACACCTCTTGTCGTCGTGTGCATCCAGAGCAACTTTCCTGACAATATTAGTTGTAAGCACATGATCGACGCTTTGGATACGATGCTCTTTTTGTAGAATGGGCGATTTTGTTCTGAGGCACTCGAGGTAATCCTCAAACTTGAGGTGCTCCCGAACCACTTGCCTGCTTACACCCTTTGCCTTTTTTGTTACTGAACCCTCAGCCCGGATCGCATAGGCTTTGGCACGAAGTCCAGCAAACTCCACAATCACATCCCCGTCTTTCTCGTCCTTGAGTTTGCCGGGTATTTTTTTGTTCCGGGGCAGAATTCCATACCGGTTTAGCTGGGGATAGCCCGATGTGTCGAAGAGCTTGACAAGAGCTGGAACTTTGGCTATATCACCATATGCATCGGCTGTGCGAACATGGTACACCAAGCTGTCCGTGTCTGTGTAGAGGAGCGAGATATTGTGATTGTAGTGTGCACGTAGTATGCCGTAATATGTCTCGAACATGCACAACTTGCTCAGATCCAAAACTGCAGCTCCCACATAGATGGGCTTGTTGAGTAACACCTTGCCCCGGTTCATGTGAATCAGAGACATCTGTGCGTTGTAAATTGTTCGAGACCTAAACAGCGGGCTTGCAACAAGTCGACGACACTGTGTTTTCTTCGTCACCAACCTCACATCAACGCGATTTCGCACATTCTCCATGGTCTTCCCAAATACCGCATTGTTCATTAATTTGAAAAAATCGCGATCAAGTTCCGAAGTGGCATCAGTGCGATGGTTGGTGTTCAGTTCGATGTACGGCTTCAACCATGGAGACTGCCTGAACAAGAGCACGTGGTAAACTGCTTTGACCGAGACCCCTTGCTGCATTAACCACTGGAGGTTCCGGTAGTGTAGCACATAACGCTTTTTGGGCTCCAAGTCCATGACGAGCTTCGGTTGATCCGAGCCAGGTGGACACTTCAATTCCGGAGCAGGCGAAAGGTCACAGAATGTATCCTGCAGCTTCTCGGGGAAGTCGAGGTCCACCTCGGCAAAAAACCCAAACTCGTCGCACTCTTTTTCGATGTCGAAGTTGGAGGGGTCAGCCCACTCAAACTGTCCTGTTGGGAGTGGCTGCATCATGGAGTGCCCGTAAAGATTATTCACGTCAGTGTACATGATGTAGCTTGATGGTTGGGAGGGGTCGTAACCAGTGGCCATGTGGGGATTGTTGGCGTGTGCGAAGCGTTGCGACACTTGGACCATGCCGCCCCGGATAGCTCTCTCGATGAAAAGCATGATATCATTATCGGTGATAAGTGAAAGTTTAACTTTAGTCAGCAGGAGCATGGCCGACCATGCCAGTCCAGGAAGGCTGTAAAAATATACAGGGTCCAGGTTGTAAATGTTTATCGCAGTCGCCCGAAACGCCTGGAACACATCGGCAAGAAGCGTCACATCAAGCTTCAGGTATGCATCGTGGTAATCACCGAAAGTTCGGCAACCCAACTCGACCCACATAGACTGAGCATGCTTGTACTCCTCGTCGGTAATACCAGAACCTCTCAGCTGGCTGTAGAACTTATCCTGGGGAGGCAGCAACTCTTCTTCGAACTTGGAAGGGTCTGTGACGTATTCGTAGGGGTAGACCCCTTTACGTCTGATGAGTGCGACATCTAAGTTCGGGAAACTTGATGTGGTAATGGCTAGTTGGTCGTCTCTGAGCTTCCCAGCAAGAGCATCGAGGCTTGCCTGGAGGAACCTCAGAGAGTCGAGGAACCGAAGCTCGATGCTCTTGCTTGAGTTGGGGATCGGCACCCACTTGCTGATGCTAATATAACGCTCCTCGTTCTGCGCCAGGACATTGATTCTCGCATTGTCGTACCCTAGATGTGTAACCAAGTGATGGAAATCATATCCCGAGCCATTGTGAAAAAAGACCGGTATGAAGCGCGGGTCCCTGGCTCTCAAGTTACATCTGTTGCACCACGGGCCAATGTAGCTTCCGGTCCCATAATGGTCATGGTGGTGGACCTTTTTGTTATCGTCAGTGAAGACCGAGTTGCAAACAGGACAATTTAGAGCCATTTCGTGCTGATGCTTGTTTTTGGGAGACAGAGGCAGCATGGGCTTGGGGGCCAACAGCACCTTCCCTATCTTGATGGCTTCCTGTTGCATTCTCTCCAGGAAGTGTTTGGCCGGGTCGGGACCGCGATACACATAGGGCTCGGAGGCAATATGTTGGTCTCGCCACACCACAACATAGGAGTAACTCGAGGCCTCGTGGATTTGGAAAGGAATGGTAGAGGATGTTTCGGGGTTGGGCTCGCAGTTAGACAGAGGTTGAAGAAAGGCCTCGAAGTCTGCTACAATATAGGCAGGATGCTTCACCATAGCACTGTGCATGCGAAAGCACTCTACTGCACCAGGTTCGGGCAGGATAATTCGTGCAGGCTCGTTGGTACCACAGTAGAACATGTGGCGAGCTAGCTTCTCAGCAGCAATGTTGGGACCTCTGATGCGCCGGTAACCCTGCTATTCTCGATTATTAAATGTAGCCAAGCACCTGCGACACACCTCGACGTGGCGACTATCACTGCTCCGTTGGGTCGAAACAAGCCGAGAGAGGGAACGGATAAGGGTGTAATGGTGATGGGTCTCGTCCTTGATGAGCAGGAGGTTGATTTCTCGTACCTCGTTGTTGTTGCTCACGTTGCTCACCCGGATGGGGTGGACCTCATTTTTGTTCTCGGTGAGACCGTAAACATTGATGGCTAATTGTAGGCCCAACAAGTCACGAGCACGAACCTCAAACTTGCGAATATGCGAGACTTCTACAGGGTAGGCAATCCCGGCCATTGCATCCTCCAGTTCCGACTCATACTGCTTGTAGTGTGCAACACGGTACGAGTGGTTTTCCCTAGGTATAGGGTGCAATGCTGCCAGCACCGACCAGAGGAAGCATTTGGTGTCTTTGTTCTGAATATTGAGAACAGCTTTCCTTGCTTCAACCTCGGGTGGCAGGGCAATATAGCTAGACCCTGCCAGTGGTAGGAACTTGCTAAGTGTCAGACAAAGTTCGTGGGGGTCGCCACACAGCGAACCGCCCGAGCCTTTAGCCTGATGCTCCTCGTGCTTTGCCACAAACTCCTCGACAAACTTGTTGTAGATGCTGTCGAGGTCAGTGATATCTGCCTGATGCAGTGTTTTTGCTTTTGTCGCATGGAAGAATTTATATATTTCATCAGATGGTTTCTTATACTTGCAGCATAGCACAGCATAGAATTTAGTGGAGTATGTAGCCAATGCATCGTTGAGGATGGATATTATCTTAGCTCGCTCGCTCTCCAGAAAACTACGCACATCGCATGAGCTGTCTGATGTTATGTTAAAGTCTTCTAATAAATGCTCAAACGCAAATCGGTCTGCTTTCTTCGCCAGCTTGACGCGTTTGGCAGGTGGCGATGCATTGAGGGAGGTTACTTCTACCTTTCGCTTGGAAGGTTGCGGTAGAGATGTTCCAGTGCTCTTGCAAGTAAGCTGGTGTCGCTTGAAGTTGTCAATAGAAATATTTTTTCCACACTTAGAGCACAGTTTGGTTGCACATATTCGCTTTCCCGGCACACAAGTACGACAGTGCCTTTGAAAATGTTGACTTGACACACCAATTTGGCACGTAGGGCAATTTTTTACAGAACGCATAATGCAGAGATTTTTTGGGGGTATGTTATTTAATACCAAATGCTGTGCAATGCAAAATATAATTGCTCACTTTTTTTTTTAACTATTTTCTATGACCTTATTTGGGTTTTTTCGCCAAATTATATGCTTCTAGTCTCCTATACAATACAATATACGTACAATATTGTCAACGGTATTATATTTGAGCGAGCCGCTTGTCACCTAAACACTACAGCTCACAGGTCGGGAAAATCTGACATGAAAGCAGATAATACGCTTATGCCTTATTTATATGTAATTTTCACAGGGGCATACAATATTGTCAACGGTATTATATTTGAGCAGGCCGCTTGTCGCCTAAACACTACAGCTCACAGGTCGGCAAAATCTGACATGAAAGCAGATAATACGCTTATACCTTATTTATATATAATTTTCACGGGGCCGTACAATATTGTCAACAGTATTATATTTCAGCAGGTCGCTTGTCGCCTAAACACTACAGCTCACAGGTCGGGAAAATCTGACATGAAAGCAGATAATACGCTTATGCCTTATTTATATATAATTTTCACGGGGCGTACAATATTGTCAACAGTATTATATTTCAGCAGGTCGCTTGTCGCCTAAACACTACAGCTCACAGGTCGGGAAAATCTGACATGAAAGCAGATAATACGCTTATGCCTTATTTATATATAATTTTCACAGGGCGTACAATATTGTCAACGGTATCATATTAGAGCACGTCGCTTGTCGCCTAAACACTACAGCTCACAGGTCGGGAAAATCTGACATGAAAGCAGATAATACGCTTATGCCTTATTTATATATAATTTTCACGGGGCGTACAATATTGTCAACGGTATCATATTAGAGCACGTCGCTTGTCGCCTAAACACTACAGCTCACAGGTCGGGAAAATCTGACATGAAAGCAGATAATACGCTTATGCCTTATTTATATATAATTTTCACGGGGCGTACAATATTGTCAACGGTATTATATTTCAGCAGGTCGCTTGTCCCCTAAACACTACAGCTCACAGGTCGGGAAAATCTGACATGAAAGCAGATAATACGCTTATGCCTTATTTATATATAATTTTCACGGGGCGTACAATATTGTTAAGAGCGTTAGTTTTTTGTAGAGCTCTTTTTTTCCATTTTTCCTCTATACAGTAAAGTTGTAGAAGACACAATTAGCTAACCTAGCATACAACATACCTTCCTAATTAATATGGATATTGTCACACATTCCTCTTATTTTATACTGTTGTAAATGGAAAAGATTATGTACGGTAAATGTTTTGTACATTATAGGGAAAAAATGCAAAATATCCCCCAATTTTAATTCGATCCACCTCTGAATCGAATTTTTACATATTCTCACGCCGGCACATATGTTGTTCTATTTGCTTCTTTTACTTGCCTTGCTTAATTAACTCTCGCTAATTAGCATTTTTTTTGGAAGAAGTCAACTAGAACAACATATGGCGGTATGAGAAATATGCAAATCAAAGAACATTTTAGCAATATATGGGCCCTAGCAATTAGCTTCGTCGACTAAGAGTACTCCTTCAAACATCTTCAGCTAGATCGTATTACTACGCGAGGACGTTTAAAATTTTTGGGTGTTGAAAAAGTTTGACGCTACTTTTTATTTCTATTGTTTGCTAATAGATGGCGCTAATAGTACCCCCTCCCCTACCCTCTCCCCTCTTCTCCTCTGCTGTATAACAAATAGCACAAACATAAAAATCAAGATTTTGGAGAGCAAAACATAAAATTTGCATGCATCTGATATCGAACCGGGAACTTTCATCTTTCGGGGAGTCAACATTATTTTTTTACTCAGTCGTCATATAACATTGAACACACGCAAAAATTCACATGTGCTTTTTATTATTTTGTGTTCGGTAAGTACAAGTATAATCTTACATAAATTATTGTTTAATTTAATAAATTGTAAACTCAAAACCTGCTATACTAAAACTCCTTCTGTATTTCATTAAACTATTGAAAGCGAATGTTGCGTGCATGCGGAAATAACACAGAAAAAAAAACCGGATGGAAGCAATTTAAAATCACTGGGGCAAGGTCAGTATTACGAGAGCGTAAAAAAACATATGCTTCCATTCAACTTCGAAAAATAAGAATGAATGTGTGCATACAGAACACATATGCTTTCTTTTCACAGTTGTAAAATCATATAAATTGTACACGAAGTAAGTTGCGAGAAGGTTCTCTCAATTAGGTACAAGTATTGTACAATTAGGTACAAATTGTTGTACAATTATTTTCCCCAGTTGCCCAGTTGGAGTTGGGGGCATAACACTGGTATTATTTGTAATCACAGTGCTTACTCATGTATTTTGTTTAATATTTTATTTCAAATTCACTGTCAGAAACTAGTGTTGTTAGTTTCTGCATGTAGGTTTATTTACTCTGTTGGTTGTCACTGTCAAGTTTTTAGTATTCGTACAGCATAAAAAGCTATAACCCCCCTCTCAAAATATATACATTGTATACGCCAAGATGCCCAATAGCCTGGCAACACATCATGAAAAAACATGCCAAGAGGACCCAGTGGGTTTATAAGTCAGTGCTGCCAATTCCTATTTGTAGGTTAGCTTAGCCAGTGAAAAATCATATAGTGGAATTTTCTTCGGATGGGTAGGTAACACCAACGAGCCTCAAACAAAACATCCAATAAAATTGCCAGATGTAAACAGAGGGCAATAGACCCCCCTCATAAAAGGGTACAGTAAACCCACAGTGTCGCCAACACTAGGCCCCCAACAGTGTTGCCAGACATAAAAAATACATGGACCCCTCAGGTTTTTTGATGAAAATTTACAGTGAAAAACCCAGTAGGTTAACAACACTGTCAATCTACGGTAGTGTTGCCAGATGCAAACAGAGGGCAATAAACCCCCCCCTTCATAAAAAGCTACAGTGCCCCCACAGTGTTGCCAACTCTGCTCTCAAAATATACATCATAAAAGGCTACAACGAGCGTCACAACCTTGGTGTTTTTTTCGGGTAAGGAGTTGGCAACACTGCGCCTTACGAGAGAAATCCATTAAGGCGATCGAGCTCCAAATGATGGTTCGAGCTCCAAATGATGGCCCAGTACCGGGCCACTAGGTCTACTAAGGCAATTGCAGAAATTCCAGTTTCCTGTTCCACTTCCACCGATCACCCACTAGATGACGTTCATCCAGCCTCTTGCAGTTCCTTTTTCGCTCCGCCACATGACACGGTTTCCGGGCGTGCACACTGCTCTTGTGAATGACCTTGAGGCGTAAATACCTGTGAATGGCGCGGTTGATTGTCGCCTGCGATGTGCGGCATTTGCTGGCCATGCACGCTGTGTGGGGGGATTTTTGGAGGTCGCCATACGCCGAACAACATGCAATAGCGACAGGGTCCTCTTCACGGGAGGCCGGTTTCTAGCTGCTCTCGTATGTGTGGCGGGCCCAGTACTCTGTGCCGCATATTTCCATATAATACGAATCACAGTGGCACGATCTACATGAAAATTATGCACTTTACACATTTATACGATGCGCGACGCAGTGAACTTACTGTCGGAAAGGGCAACAATGTACCCCTCCCAGAATCTGTTCAGTTTCGGCGGCATCAGAATACGCTCGACCACACTGCTCTACTACGTGACTAACGAGGTACTGTTGCTTGCCTCGGGGCAATCTCACAGCGATGCGTTGCACATGCACGGTACAGTGGCACATTGAATTCGGCCCAATATAAATGAATCAGCCTCCGTATATAAAACAGTGGCATATTCAAAATATAATATTTTCAACTTGTTTGTACTTGACTATTCCGAAGGGAAACAAAGGTACCTATTTTTCGATGGACTGGCTCATTCAAGAGCATGAAGACTACAGTAATGCTTTGTCCTGTATTCTCGCTCATAATCTTAATATACCATACGTTTTCCTTAATTCACTGTGGGTTTGAAAAAGGAAATACTGAAATACAGTAAATGTTCAAGCATACTACACACTACAAACACTCAAACCGAATGATAGTCCCACATCGTTAATGTGCCCATTTCAGAGAAGAATCCTGCGTAATTTCCCACCTGTTTTATGCAGAGTTCCTCTGTGCAAAACTTATGCAATCTTAAATAAAGTAAATAACGCAAATTTGAAATGACTTAACAATGTTCTCACACAAAATCCTTAATTAATTTATGAAATTTCCATCACAGAAATAATATTTCGTCACAAAATGAAATCAGTTGAAAGTTATACCTTTGGCCTCTTATAGGGAGGGACCAAACGAGAACTGGGGACCCGGGACTCCTGTCCCCGCCGGTTTCGGCACCCATGTTTAAAACTAAATGTACATTCCAGTAGCCTGATGAGTATGCGTTCCCATTTCTAGTAACCAGGGATACGAGTCATTGATGACATGATTTTGTTTCATACTCATGATCTTTAAGGGTCCCGGGTTCGTTACCTGGTGGAGGCACATAGTAGTTCGGATCCAACTTTAGACTGTAGGTCCAGTCCCAATTAGCCTTACTGTGCATAAAACGGACTTAAAACACCAACTCAATAACTCATGATCTTTAAAACTACATTCCAACACTGGGTATGTGTTTTTTATTTCAGGGCTATAAGACATGGATGACATTCATTTGTGTATTGAACAGAATTGTGTAATTGACTAAGAATGACTTCTAAAGAAATGCTGGCATTTTTACTGCAAATGTCAAAATTGCAGGTTTAATATTATAAATTTGAGAATGTGTATGATTTTTTTTTACACTCATAATGTTTAAAAGTACATTGCAATTTTGAATATATGTTCCCATTTCTAGTAATCAGGACTATAAGTCAGTTATGACATGATCCTGATTTGTGCATTATATTGGCTTATAATTTATTTCTAAAACACACATTGAAGTTATTAGTAAACTTACATGGCACGAAAAATGCTCGCGGGTTCCTTGCTTGTATTCGTGTTCTGAAGCCTGAATTTACACCAACCATATTTGTCCCAGTCCCAAATACTTTCTTTCTTTCAAAATGATGTGTGTTAGCATAGCAGCATTCGTTTCTTCTACAGAAAGAAAACAAACGATATGTTCTTCCACCAAAATCGGTTTCAATATTAACAATCTTAACGTGATAGTAAAAAAAGGTAAAGTGCTCACCTGTGCATAGCACCACGCCATGAAGGCGTATAGGGGATGTGGGGGTAACGCCCCACACTTTCTGGATCCGGTCGTGAGTGGGGGTGATGCGATGAGCATCACGCCCCTGACCGCCTTTACCCCCCAGGGTTTACCCCAGGTACCCATGTTATTCGACGCTGGGTGGGCGCCGGGGCCGCTTCCATCGTTAGAAAAAGTTCCCGGATATGAACCGGCCGGGGATCGAACCCATGACCTTTAGCATGGTAATCAGACGGGTTACCGACTGAGCCACCGCGGACACCCAGTCCACCCAGTCATGATAGTCATTTGCTCAATAGTGCGTAATTCTTGACACAATCAACTAATATAACAAAGTACTTAGCTAATTTGACTTTTTTCATTTAGCAATTTTTACTTTGTTGTATACATTAATTGTACCAGTTAATTTTGAATTTCAGGACTTAGATAATAATTGTGAATCTCATTTTGTTGTACGTCTGAAATGTTCTTGTAGTACTAAATATGTGACGTATTCATTCAAATTATAGCGTTTAACTAGAATTTAAAGTCGGATAAGAAGGGAATGTTGATGTGGCGTTCTGATGAGAACAGGGTATTTATTTTGGGAAGGGCACCCTTTGACGGAAACGTAGGAATGTCGTGATTGTAAGGTAAGTGCCGAAGGTAGGTGCAATAATCCAAAACTCGTATTTGTCTTTCAGTGGCGTTTTATGAGAGTTATGTTTTAGTGTGCGAAGTACTATTCATCGGGAGCGGCTGGCTTCGGTGCTCTGCGTTCGCTTCGCCTAGCGACCAGGCAGGCCGGCAGCGCGTGAATTGGTGGGGACGAACCCACGAGTCAAATGACGCCTCCGAAATCCGAACCACTTGAAGATGCACGATATCTTTGCGATATCTTTATATTCAGGTCTCGGCATTATTCCAGCTTACCAGGCAACGGCTTTCATTGAGCTTTCGAGATAATAGAAGACGTGAAATGGATAAGAAGTAATTCAAATGAACCGATGAAAACCATAGGAACAGAAGAATAGAAAATGTGAGTATGTGTTATATCCTTTGACTGTTTCTATCATACGTTGTCACGTGCCAGTTCCAACGACACAATGAAAAATGCAAGGAAGAAATGTTTCCCGAAAGCGACGATACATGGCAGCACGCCATATAAAGAAGAGCAGAGTTCATTGTAGAAACTAGGAGCGGAGAAGAGTGATTATATATACTATAGTCAATGCAAAATACATAAAGGAAGAGTATAAAAATTATAGAAGGAGTGAATAAAATGTTGTAAAGTAAAAGTAAAGTGTTCCCCTGTGCTTAGCACCACGCCATGAAGGCGTATAGGGGGTGTGGGGGTAACGCCCCACACTTTCTTGATCCGGTCGTGAGTGGGGGTGATGTGATCAGCATCACGCCCCTGATCGCCTTTACCCCCCAGGGTTTCCCCCAGGTACCCATGTTATTCGACGCTGGGTGGGCGCCGGGGCCGCTTCCAACGTTAGAAAAGTTCCCGGATTTGAACCGTAAATAACCAATTAAGATAAATAAGAATATACTCGTATATGAAACAATTATGAAAGTTAATAAGTGAGCAAATGAATTCAGACATGTATCTCCTTTTTGATCCTAGTGATCAAAATTTGATTTAATACCTCTAACGAGGAGAACATCGTCAGCCTTTGTGTTTGTCCGTCCCTCGGTGGCGCTGTGTTCAATTAGACGCCCCGAAACACTTACGGTTGCGCTCCTTATTAGACCCACTGGGCCATAGGCAGCGCTTGCTGTTAGCGATCCTGGGCTATTCCCCTATTGGTCGTTACATAGGAGGTGGCGCTACTGTCAGTTTAGTCGCCCCTAATCTTTCCATAAGTATAGCTTGTGTCGTTTGTATAATGCCAAAGAAGCGGGGAAAACGAGCGCATACATGTAATAAATGAGATTACGCTTTAAAGGCAAGGACAATAAATTAGAAGATAGAAAAGAAGAATAAGCCTTTTCCAAAAATAGAAAGAACAAAAGAAGAAGAAGCCTTCTCCCTAATCAAAGATAGAAAAGAAGAAGAAGCCTTTTACCAAAATAGAAGGAAGAAAAGAAGAAGAAGCTTTTCCCCAATCAACGATAGAAAAGAAGAAGAAGCATTTTCCCAAATCAAAGATAGGAAGGAAGAAGAAGCATTTTACCAAAATAAAAGGAAAAAAGAAGAAGAAGCCTTTTCCCCAAAATTGTGAGAAAAGAAGAAGAAGATTTTCTTTCAATTATACATATATTTATAAGAAAAATATAACCGACGTAAATTTGGAATCAGCATATATATATATATATTTCAATGTATATACAAGCTTCGCTATATATTTTCTCTGTATTATGTACAGTTTTCAGAATATAGATCCGCATTTAACTATATCCTCTTGTCTATAAAACGCTTTCTTATTTGGAATTCTCGAATAAAGAACCTATCCCCTGAGATTAACATATTTCTATAGCCGTGGTAAATAACATTTAAGTACGTACCCCCAGGGTCGTAGCAACGTACATGCATGTATTACTTTAATCAATGTTTAAACTTTTATTTTGTTACAGAATAATAGTGGTGAATTACTGACAATTGCGGTAATCTTGACATAACATGATATCTGATGCTTAGGTTTTGCAGCATCATCTGTGAAGCAATATTTAATTTCAAGATGTATTCAGTGTGGAGAGAAAATCAAAAACTAAAACGAAAGAAGAACTACAAAGAAGGCATTGTAGGTACGTGTGACCATAGGCGACGACTTAGGGGACGGGCGGGGCATTTTCTGCCCCCCAGAAAATTCTTAACTATTTTCTTAACTGTCTTAACTATCTCTGGAGCAAGGCCGCGCATATCGTCAGAGAACAGAGAAAGGGAGGAAATCGAGTGGGCAGAGTGAAGCAGTATACTCTGTTGCGAAGGCTGGTACCTGCAGTCGATTCCCCCTCCACGTAATCCCGTTCCCTCTCACGTGTTCGTTGGTGGAGCCATCTCGCGTCACTACTTTCGCAGGAGCTTGTTTTCGTTTGCCTGTTCTAGAGATAGATGGGACAGTGTAGATACGAACAGATATTATATATATTTACATATATAAAATATTGTTTATGCCAACCTTGCCCGTCCAAAATTTAATTTAAGTTTCCGCCTTTGCGTCTGACCTCTATTATTATTATTTATGCAAGCTGCGTTACTTCTTTCTTTTGCCTACTTCTTCTCAACCTTACTGTTAGATTTAAACGTCGGGGAGAGGTGTGTTGATTCGTGTGGTTGATTAACATCGGGGAATGTCACGGATGCCTTTTTTAACCTTCCACGTTGTATGTTTAGAGTGGTTGACACACTTATGGTTAATTGTTTAATTGTAGATAAATGTTTCTGTAACGACTGCTGGTTATCACCATCCTATTATTCACCTGCTAGATACAGATCTATTGTTTGTTTTACATGCCTCATTTTCATCGTATGTTTTTTGTTTGCTTTGATTTTAAGATTGCTAGGTTGAGAGATCAAGAGATTGGATGCCCTTCACTTTTGTTTTAATTGAAAATGTATATATTTACATATGTAAAATATTGTTTATGCCTGGGACCTCTATTATTATTTATGCAAGCTGCGTTACTTCTTTCTTTTACCTTCTTCTCACACTTACTGTTAGTTTAAAACGTCAAGGAGAGGGACGTTTATTCTAGTCGCTGAGTAACGTGGGGGAATTGAGCGGATGTTTTTTTTATTATTACCCGTCACGTTGTAGGTTCACAGCGGTTGCTCCACTTATGGTTAATTGAAGATAATATTATGATTTAGTCCTTTCTCTAACGGCTAAGGGTTTTCACCATATATTCTACTGCTAGATAGATTTATTGTTTGTTTACATATCTCATTTTTCTCCTGTGTTATTTAAGATTGCTAGATCTAGAGGTCTAGAGCAGCGGTTCTCAAATATTCTTCTCATTGTACCTTTTAATCGTATCTAAATGTGCAATGTAACCCCAGTTGGAGGGGTGTATCTGCAATACAGCAAAATGGCATGCGGGCTGTACGTGGGTGGAAGATGATAGGCCTAAACAAATAAACATTAGAATCCTACATTTATTATTTTATTCGGTGTACCTACATTTACAATCTTTATGCTTAGTTACAAAAATTAAAATGTGAAACATGTATGCTAAGAAATATATATGAAAAAACTTTAATTTTCATATACATTCCAGAGTTATTGAAAACAAGATAAGTTTGCAAACAAATTTTCAAGCAACATTTAGGAGTTTTGTTGTAAGGTCGATATTGCTGCTAGAACAATTTTTCGTCGTCTTCTTCTTCTAAGAGAACCAAACCCAACGAGCTTAACCTAACAGCCACAGATTATTTACTACCCTAAGAAGCTACCAGCCAATGGGAATGCTTAACAACAGTTGTAGCAGGAATCACTACCTTGTTGAAAATCCTCAGTTTCTAGTGAGATGGATGTCCCTGTATAGCCTGACACATGTTTATTTTTGTCTGGTTGTGGACTTGAAACTTTCAAGCGGAGATTCGTCTCCAAATTTAATCTATTTCGGTACTGATTCCAGTCATACTCGTGACGTTTTTGCACTTTAAAAAAATGTTTGTGGGTTTTTGAGTTGAAGATTGAAATGGGCTTCAAAACATGTGAAGCGAACAGTGTCAGTGGGAAAAACAGCCTTATTTTCCTGTTGAGCGTTAAATCTATGAAGTCTGCTCTACACACCTGCAGCAAACATGTTGTATTGTGTGTATTCTCGATATTTATCTTCCAATCTGATTGCGTTCCCCCCTTCAAGATGTTCATGTACGCGTACCACAGTTTGAGAACCACTAGTCTAGAGGTTTGGTGGTCTTTCATTTTTGTTTTTATTGAAAATATATTGCATTTTTATTGGTTTGTGTGAGGAATGGTGTGGGAGAGATGGCGCTTTGTTTACTATAACGTTAATTGATTATGTTGCTAGTTCTAAAAGTCCAATTGTGATTGGGTTAATTGAAAGCTTATTATTAAGAGATTAGGAGGGCCACTAGTTTAATCAGTTTGATGACTATATTGTCTAGCATTGATGATGCTTGCAATTTTTGATACTCTGTTTTTCTTTTCTATTTGTAGATGGCACTGATATTTATGTAACAAACATCAGCCTCTTTAGATATTTATCACGGAAGTAATGTTCTAATTATGAGGATAACAAGAGATGTACAATTGGCTTCTCCAATAATGAGTAACCCTATTAAGGAAGACGGACGATGAAGGATGAGTTAGGTTTGTATTTTCAACTTCCTCTTCATATGTAAATGTATTTTACCAATATGATACGTTGCATGACCTAACTGTATGCACAAAAATGTATTGTAGTTCTGACAATGCCTCAACGAGTATCGGTATTTTTAATAAAATAATGACCTTGTCATACAATTGCCTTTATTTCTCCCGGGCACACTGTTTTCCTATCATACTGCTCTGGTGCAGATTGAATCAGTCATTTTGTGTTTATGTTAACACTCGAATAATTCGATGTATATCGATTTCTCGAAAACTACTGCTGATACAGACATAAAACTGCGTGAAATGAAAAAAGAATACTACGTGTTGTAATGCCTAGATTGATCTGTTTGCCAATGGAACTCACAAATTAACTACAATTGGTGTTTAGATGCATATTTGATTGCTAAAATACCGATGAGATACAAATTTGAATAAAACATTAATTATTAATTTTGGCTATTTAGGGAACGATAAATTTTAGGGAGAGCTTATTTTGTGTAATGATATTTTATTCAAATGCTAATTAATTTTGATATAAGCCTAGATTATCCGCGTTAGAAATTCGTTACTAATCTGTAAACAGTGATTGTACTGGCTATTTACCGTGAAGCAATTCGCTGTTACGTAGTATACGCAACCCAAAGTTGTTTCATTGTGTTTCCATATAATTGTCTAAATTTTTATTTGTTCTGAAAACAGTTTGCATTTCTAAGCATACAGCATACAAATAGGAAAGATTTTTCGAAATACATTTATAACGAATACTGAGTGAAATAAATAATGCTGATCTCTAGCATGAAATTTATTTTTTTTATTTTGAACATAACGGCAAAGAAGGGTAGAAAGCGAGTGGGCAGAGCAGAGCAGTGTTGCAAAAGGCTGATAGTTGCAGCGGCGTTTTCCCCTCCATGTACTCACTCTTTCTCTCATGCGTTGTTCGAGTCTCCTCGAGTTGTACTTCCTCCGACTACTTGATTTCGTTCGCTTGCCCCAGAAATTCTCGGGACCGCGTGTACAAAAATAAATATCATAACAGGATTGAAATAATAATACTTACCGGTGAAGTATTCTGAAAACAATAATGGAAACAATTTGTGAAGAATCTAATTACTTCATGTATAGCATAGTGTAATAATTTATTTTTGTACGTTTTCTCTTCTATTTCGGTTGTCGTTTTTCTATCTCTTGTATTAATGACGACAATGGAGATCAACAATGAACTGACGAATTGGTTACTGGAGAAACAATGTTTTTAACCACTCCCCAACGGCTGATTGCACCTGTGTAGAGCCACTTGTTGCAATCCTATCACGTGCACCACACATGTTGAACGGTGTCGTCTGGTATCTGACGAAAGCTAGAATTTTGCATTAACGCTTATGGAAGTTTCGCTTTCCTTCTTACCATACCTTACTTAATACAACACAAAGCAAATGAACGGAAGAGAAAAAATATTGGAGAAGAACTGGTTGTTAACGACGAACGCAAGACATTGCTCTCATTAGGGAAAACTTTAGGTTGAAGACGAAGCTATTTTCACTTTCCGCAAGAAACACGTCTCAGCCGAAGGACATTACTTAATGGTACTTTAATAAACTGTAACGTATTTAATAATACTTACTAATAATAATTGATACTTAATGATGGATGTTCTTTGTAGGTGTCCCTTCATCAATTTCATCATATCATCATCATCTTCACAATTAGCCAAAAGCGAAGGAAAATGATCCGACTCAAAATAACCTAGAACACCTATTCCCAGGTCATAATTCGAACTCGGGAACTTCGGTAGCCGGGATCGAAATATACACACACATATGCTTGAGAGAAATGAATATGGTGTAAAAGTGCCCCTGAAACTCAATTTTTTAAATTAAATGCAATGCTGTATCTTTATCCTATCTTGTCATTGAACAATATAAATTTGTCTTTTGGGAAAAAAATCAAGCATTCGCAACAATCTATGAAATCATTGGAAATGTTTAAGTACAAAGAACTCAAAATCCCATACATTTAGTCATCACTTTTCCAGACAGGAAATATCTAGAAACATCTGAGGAATGCCTTGTCAGACATTGCCGAACTTCCTTGATCGCCGTTGTTGTAATCAGGTATAAACAATTGCAATCAAGGAAGAGACTACAGGTAACTGATTCGACATTGTCAGTAAATTCGATCGGAATAAATGTCTGGGGGCAGAGAGGTCATTGGTCAGTCAGTTACGAGCAGTCAGGGAGAGAGGCAGAAGTACTATCCATAGGATCTAGTCGTTAGGGGTTTGAAACTCAAGTGCTGTGTTATGTGTGTAATTTGTACCTCTCGCACCTTACCATTAAGCTTACCATGAGTAGCGAGTTGCTCCATAAACGAGGATGCATGATCAGTGAACTACATCAACGCAGTTCGATCCCACATACCGTAGGGTATGTTACGTGGAGGAGGCGTGGGGTATGTTAGGTATTATACATAATTGACTTAGAAAGCAGAAGGTATTTTACATACTATTTTTTATTTTAGCTGTTTGATTTACTTGTGTATTCTATTGTGCCCCACCTGTGACACAAAAAGACAATTAATTTCTCCTCTAACTGTTACATATCTCCTTCAAGTCAACTAAAATATTCAAAGGTCAATTACATTAAACTCTTGTCTTAAATAATTTATTTTTCATCACTTGACAATTCACAGAAATTAAAATTAATATATTTTTTAAATGAAAAGAAAGTTTCGTCTATCTCACCCGTGACACAGAATTGTTCACTTTTAGCTACAAATCTGGGAAAGTATTTTAAGAGTAGTTATGTATAATCAGCAGTGTTAAGTTTCATAATTCATTGCACAGAAACTGTAAGAAAAAAAGTTGCTTCACTATCAATAGCTGGGGCGGCGATTAGGGGGAGCGAGGGGGGCAGTTGTCTCCCCAGTTTTCGCCAGTTTTGGCCCCGCACTATACTAAATCCCATCTACAAAGGGAAATATACTATCTTTGCCCCCCCCCCAGTTTTGGGACTCAATCGCCACCACTGATCAGTAGAATAGTGACTTTAATTGCAAAAATGTATCCCATCCGTGACAATGGAATGCCCCATATATATAAAAAAAGCTTAATATTTTTTCATGTTTAAAAATGTATGTATGTATGTGTGTGTGTGTGTGTGTGTGTGTGTGTGTGTGTGTGTGTGTGTGTATGTTTGTTCCGGCATAACTCTCGAACGCCTGAAGCAATTTCAACCAAACTTGGTACACATATCACTTGCAATCTGGAAAGAAATACTGTGGGGATAAGACACCCCTGGCACCCCTAGAGGTGGGGTGGGAAGGGGGTGACATGTATAATTAATCAAAATCGACCGATATTAATGAGGAATATATAGTTTTCGGGGTCGCTAAGATGAATAGTGACACTCCCAATGCCATTCAACTCCAAGACACCCATGGCACCCCTAGGGTTGTGGGTTGAAAGCAGGGTTGGCCCGGGTGTGCGCAGCCCAGTTTTCCCCATGAAAAACCTTGAAAAAAAACCCACCAAACACACCAATCAAGAAGTGGATTTTTTTCAGAAAAGGTTGTAAATTATTGCTTTAAATACTTGCGAGGTTCTACAATTGTCAATTTTTTTTGGAAAATTTGTAAAGGAGAGCTTATAATGCTAAAAATAATTAATGTAGTACAAGTCATAGTGTTTTTTTCAGGCTACTTTCCTCAAATCATGATAAAAATTGACTTTTAACAGAAATAAAAATAATACATATCCAAGGAACAAAAAAGAAAAGTAAATAAAATTTTTAGATAAAGCGTTTACATTGATTGATCAACATAGTTGAACAAAGCTTATTTTTAAAATGTTTTAGCTTTTTGGTTATCAGTCACTTTGTTAATAGTGACACATCATAATATCAACTGTGATGATCAATTGATGCAATAAAGTTTTTGCATGGTTAAGCATTACAAGGGAGAATTGAGTACATTTTATTGAAATGTTGTTAATTGTGGCATAATTAAATCGGAACAGTCTTTAAATGATATTTCTCATTTCTCATCATAGTGGGGTGCTTGCCTATGGAAGATGAATGTTATTTATGTCTGGTTAGGAGCTTGTTACCCATGCAAGTCTTGCACCTTCATGATCTACCACAATTTCAGTTTTTTTCTTACTTCTTTTAAGAGTGTAGGCTATAGGGTACTCATGTAAATACATCATTTTTGACATTTTCAAACCTTTGAATAGGCTATAGTTTTGAGCTTTGTGCATGAAACTTACAGGCATTATATACTTGCACTATAATTTGACAATAACATTATCAAAATATGGTGCATGATTTAGGAGGAGCATAAGTTAGGGTGGATGGGCAGAAGGATGTCATCTGTTTAGTGGCCATGATAACTGCAGTAAATTTATAATCATTTAGGTAAAATTATTTCTGCAACTAGAAAACTTGTGACTAAAATTGGATAATGTTTTTCAAGATGGTGGATGAAAAACTGATTTTCTATGCTATGCTCTACACCTTTTTGGTCAAAAATGTGTAGAATACATTTTCAGAGTATAAGGAATTAAACCGAGTCATTTTAGAGATTTCATTGGTTTGCAATTTTGCAACTTTTAAAATAATATTTCATAGCGTAGGAGAAAAGTTGTGGTAAAATCACAAGCGTTGTATTTATGATAACCACCATAAATGGTAAGCTTTTGAGTTGCAATTTTTATAGTTGCAAAATAACTTGAAGGATTAGTCTCAAATTCTATTTGCTAAAAATTGATCATCATGTTTAAAGATAGTAGACGACATACGGTTTAACATGTCTTTCAAGAACTTTAAATTATGCTGATATTTTACTGATAGGTTACATTTTCGTAGATTAAGGAAACAAGTCTCAGCAATGCTACGGCATCACTTGAGTTTTAAGCTTTTAATATAAACTCTGTAGTATAGTGTGTGCTTTAGAAAGGGTGGAGATAAGTTACCAATTTTGTGATAATGATAACTGCAGCAAATTTAGAGATTATTAGCTGAAATGAATCACAACTAAATACACCTTGGGAACGACTTTTTTTCACTTGCATTTGTTCAAAGAATTTGAAGATTGTAAATGAAAAATGGATTTTTCATATGCTGGGGTAGATTCCAAATTCTGGCGACTTTCAAATGCCTAAACTACATTTCTGGAGATCAAGAAAAGACTCTTTTAAGAATTTTAGACAATAAATGTTTTTAAATATAGTGCATGTTTGGGGAACGTTGGGGACGAAATTGATGGTCACTGATGTTTTGACTATGGTAATTGCCATTTTCATAGCAGCAAGATATTTTGCAGGATGTATAAGGTATTCCAATTTGGACGAAATCAGCCAGACAATTAAATGTGGGAAAATTGTAATTTGGCATGTTAATACACGGATGCTTGAAACATCCAGAAAATAATGGGGAAACACAACTGTGATAAACTGTGAAATAACTGTATTGAAGCAGATTAAAAACATTGTGTTGCATAGTACAGTGCGTTTCACAGTTGAGTCTTCCACAGAGTGGCGGTCGTTACATCGGGCAGCGAGAGTGTGTCTGACGGCAAAATGGATGCAACATCCGCGTAACTGGAGTCAGTAGCTATGTAATGAAATAAGCTCGTGCACTCGTACAATTACATAGACAGTTAAAATTAAAATGAGCATGTACCTTGTTACAAGAAGTGTTGGAAATTATGCCATCCAGCTTCCAAAAATTTACGGCATATTTTAAGGAAATTTTTACTATCAAGTATCAGTTCCTCTTCCGAAATTGCTTCAATTACTCTCCAGATATTTTCTTTCAATTCTTGTAATGTATGGTTTCAGGTTTAAAAGTTTGGTAGCTCGCCATGCAGATGTTATGAAAATGTCTGTTTCTTGTGTAAGGGACCGGTGGGATTTTTGAAAAGTGTGTACCGATCGTGCTTCAGCGTCCTCTAGTTTCTCCCCCGTAAGCACACACTGTTTCATCCTTCGCCGCTTCTTATCAAGAACAAACCCTGTTTCCCTAAATTTGCTCTTAAGTTCTCGAACATTATCTCTGTGTGGAACAGGAACATCTGGGGATTCTGCTGCCAAACGCCTTCTGACTTCCTCACAAGGATTCATAATGGCATAAGAGTCGTACATAAAAATGCGTCGTTTTAAATTGTACGTATCATTATTTGGACAGCAGAAAACACCACTAATACATAAACTAAAACAAAACAATCTAAAACACTTGTTAACACCTTCACACTTCAAAAAACACGTGCAAACTGGTCACCAGCCATCTGGATACTGAAACACTGACACGTTCCTTGCCAAAGGTCAGCGTACAGCTGTGGGTCTAAATGCCGCAGACACCCTTCCACCACCCGCCATGTTAGTCGCCGCTTCACGGAAGACTCGACAGAGGAAGGCACTGTATTTTTGGATTTTTTAATGGTCTATGGCACATAAATGAGATAAAAAATGTGTTTGAAGCTGCACCACTATTCATTCCAACACAGGCAAAACACTGCATTTACAAAATAACTTGTTTCATAAACTGAAGTTTAGAATGGAATATTCACTAATGGTATTTATTAAAAATGTGCTGCATCTTGAAAAGCATATACTCTAACATGCTTAAATTTGAATATCGTTGCAGGAGGAAGAAATTAAGAAACCTGATTGATAAAATTAAAAGTCTCACTTTAAAAAAAGTTATAATTATTGCCATTTTTCTGGGAAGAATGCTTACGACACTATTCAAGTTGATTTGTTATGTTACTCTGTTCACCATAACAACTACTTAAAATTGTGTTGGTTCATAAACGATGATGCATCCAAGTACACACGCACACACAAATGCATTTATCTTGTATGATTTGGTTTATTTTAGTTCTCTTTTGTGCCACATTTGACTAATCGCGAAGATGAGAATGAGTGATATATGATGAAACTGATGAAGGGACACACAAAAAATACCCATGCTCAGGCCAGAAATTGTACCCGGGTCCTCTGCCATCATAGGTATTTCACTTGTTAAAATAAATGTTATTAGTCCTCACCTAAAAGGTGCCAGTATGGAGTACCGTTCTTGACTACAGGAAAGAAAATAGCACTGGTTATAATTAGGGCTGAGCCGATACTGATGTCGATACTCTTGCCGATTCCCATCGATATTGATACTTAAATATTGCAAAAATTAAAATTTGTTCAAAATTCTGACAAAATAAATATTCTTTCCAATTATATGCATCAATTTACAAATAGATTTGATTTGGGATATTCAAGAATTACATCAGAATATTAAATTAGATATTGTGTAATCACAAAATATAGTTTTTCGTGCAAAATAAATAGAAAGTTTGAATTTTGCATAATTTCCAGGATAATTAGGCTCTGCGAATGCACTTTTGCGGGCCCCGTGAAAGACCAAGAAGCCGAAAAGTATCGGCAGATGAATTCTAACGGATACATTGGCATCGTTATCGGCTCAGCCCTAGTTATAACATATTTTCTACCTCTCCCCTCTCCGGTAGCCTGATTGTTGGATACACCAGAGTATGTGACTCCTCAGGGAATGTAACCCTGAAAACGGATACCTATTACACTCTCAAGGAAGAGTAGAATCAAAATGTTGGACAATATTTTGGAACGGAAAATGTCAACACAAGGAGGAAATTGAGTGGGTAGAGCAAAGCAGTATACGCTGCTGTGAAGGCTGGTAACTGCAGTTGCTTCCCCCTCCACGCAATCCAGTTCCCTTTCACATGTTCATTGGTGTAGCCGTCTCGCATCACTACTTCGCAGAGACTTGTTTTCATTCACTTGCTCAAGAGATAGTAGGGACGGTGTATAATGCAATACAAATGGAATGTTACGGTACACTACTACCAGGGGAAAATGTATTTTATAGTAATTAAAATATATATCTTTAAACATAACCTGAAAAAAACCCAGTAAAACCCAGTTTTGCCCAGGTTTAATTGGGTTTTATCTGAAAAAAACGTCGAAAAACCCACCAGGGTTGGTTTTTTTCGAAAAAAAAAAACGGGCAAAATGCCAACCCTGGTGGAAAGGAGTGACATGTAAAAATAATCGAAATCGACAGATATTAGTGTGGATTATTTGAGTGGAATCCATAGTTTTCGGGATGTAGCTTGAGTAAAAAGATTTAGAGCACCATCCGCTAAGATGGATAGTGACACTACGAATGCCATTCAACTCCAAGACACCCATGGCACCCCTAAGGGTGGGAAGGGGTGACATGTAAAACGACCGATATTAGTGTGGAATTCATAGTTTTCGGGGCCGCTGAGATGAATAGGGACACTCCCAATGCATTTTGCACTATTGTCAAAGTTCATTATTTTCCTGTCTAATAGAAGATTGGGATAAATAAATATCCGGGAAACGACGGGCAATCATCTAGTAATATTATAAATTGACTCAAACTAATAAATATAGACTATTACTTACACATAAAGAAGCAATACATATTAGCAGTAAAATTGTCTTCGAAGCCATTATACTGGCCTGCGAAGAACGATCCATTCTAGGACAAAGTAACCGATGCGGCATTTTACGCCATGCTATATATAGTCCAAATGCCCAATGCTCTCTGTATGTGATGATCCAGTTAGTACTACATCAATCAAATCTTCTCTTTGTTCTTCTCGCCATTGGATTTCATGAACAGTACTTGGAAGACATACCGAGGGACATCTCCTATAAACACCAAGTTTTTTTTATTGTGCGATGTATTGTTGTGCACAATTATCACCGAAGAAGGAGTACATAACTTTGATCTTACTCTAACGAACAAAAGGAATACTCCCCATAATTTGAGATATTTGACATTCTGCGCAGTAAATTAGTTGACCGCTATAGCAATTAGCTTGACAGTAACAATCTAAGTACTAGTGACAAACTAAATTGGCTGTAACATAAATGCAAATTTTATTGTTTTACAGACACTAACGTACAGATATGCGAACCGAACACTTGTCTTTTTAAACGTCATAAGATCTTGTCGTACTTTTGCGACTGTAAACAACACATCTGTACACGATCTGTTTCATATTGTCATTAAATTTGATTCTTCATTGTCAAAATTTCTTCTAGTATGATAACTGCAATATAAACAAAGCTAAAGTTTGTATTTTTCCGTGTAGAATAGCGTGAAAATATTTTAAAAAACTACATTAAATTATAATTAGTAAGGCCAAGATAATTAAGTAATTACGTGTATTTCTCTATTACCTTTTTCGGATCAAATCAGTGGAATGCTGGCGTTTCATGCATTTAAACTACATACATATATTTACATACTATATTCATAAAAACATGTACGGTGTAGAAAAGTAACAGGGTTGTATTAAGTATTAAGCTATATTTGAGATATGCTTCTGTTGGTTTGTCTGATTTGAGCAATTCGTTAAAAATTGGGACGGAAATGTTTGTAACATGATGTTTTAGTTGTTACAGATTAACACATTTCTTACTTTCTCGATGGTTTTAGTCTCATAAGTAATAGCGCAACTGACACAGGTGAAAGTACACCATAAAGAAGCAACAAATCTCAATAAACATAGGTCTGCAAACGAGCCGTTTTCGAGATAGTCGCAAATGTGTGATTACAAGCCGCCACTGAATTTATTGTTTGTAAACGTCGTCCTAGTTGGTAAAATCCTAATAATGTGTGCGAATGTGTGGGTACAAGCCGTCATTGATTGCATTTTGTAAACACCGAGTCCTTTACTCCTTGCGCGGTCCGAGGTTTTCTCTTTGTTTACAAAACAGAACATTTCCGTATTATTGAATTTTACCAACTAGGACGACTATTACAAACACTGAAGTCAGTGACGGCTTGTACACACACATTCGTACACATTATTAGCATTTTACCAACTAGGATGACGTTTACAAATAATGAATTCAGTGGCGGCTTGAAATCACACATTCGCGATTATAAGGAAAACGGCTCGTTTGCAGACCCATGTTTACTGAGACTTTTTGCTTCTATTATCGTGTACTTTCACCAGTTTGCGCTATTAATTTTGAGACACCCTGTATATTTGGATCATAATATATATTTTGATATTTTACTTCTTCTAGTACATTAACTATATTAAATACGATGTCATTATAAAAAACTGTTTTGAAAAACCTGAGTGCTGTTTGTTAGTGAATACAAGCATTACGTATCACAAATATTGTGATGGGTCTGTTTCAATAGACCGCTACGTGCAATTACTGTAAAGGTATTTTTTTAAATCGTGATTGTGCTTTCCCTACTAGAAGAGAACGTGAGCTAAATGGCGAGCTGGTAAGCATAACGCACTGCGTAATCAGAGATCCAAGGTTCGAACCTAGAGTGAGTCGTGTATGAAGGTGTTAGTATTGTACCATCGTTCACTTGGGCTTCCTCCTTGGCGTAGTTGGTGACGTCGTCGCCTTGTAATCAAGGGGTTCCACCATGTGAAGGCACAAAGTTGTTCAGATCCAACTTGAAACTGTAGGTTCATTCCCGATTAGTGAATTAAGTGCATAAAGTGAACTTAAAAAAAAACAGTTAAAGAAGCATCGTTCATTTCATCAACTACCTCCACTCTGTCCCGGGAATCTCTGGAGCAAGCGAACGATAGCAAATTTCTGCCCAAGTAGCGACTCCAAAGAGCGCGACTAATGAACGCGTACGAGGGAACGGAATTGCGTGGAGGGGAAGAGCAACTGCAGTTACCAGCCTTTGCAGCAACGTGTACTTCTTCGCTCCGCCCACATGCTTTCTCCCCATCTCCGACTTTATGCATGGCCTTGCTCCACAGATTCCTGGGATAGAGTATATTGATTCGTCCGCGTTTGTCGCGATTTACACAAAATTCAGAAACGCTACGTTGTTTTAAAGTACCTTTTTTTTTACCGTTTTTGCAGAAGAAATATATTAGGCCGGTTCTTTGTTCTAAGGTAATACTGTCGTTCTTGTTGAATTTAAATTTACGTACATAATTTTACAATAAATGAAAATAATTATAAACTGAAATGTATTGGACTCGTATTTATTGCTATTTTACTCATTACACATACACATACAATGTACGGAAAACAATAATTCTCAACAAATTTCAATATGCATATTATTTTCTTAAAAAAAAATTATGGCGATGTTATACAAAATTCTATTACATAATTTTTATATAATACTCCAAACTGTGTTTTTAAACTTATATAATACAAGATAATAGTAGTATATTCTCAGTCATCCTTCGGTAACAAAGTGAAATTACTTGTTATTACCTATTGCAGTACTTCATTAACACATTATCATAAAGCTGGTTTAATGAGTAGAATACAAGTTTGCTGAGTGAATACGTGACAATACTCCAGTGAGATAACACAGTTTCGTAATTGTCAACTCATCTATCATGAATGTCGCCTAGGTTTCGTGAAAGTCAAGCCGAGCTTAAAATAGATTGAAAGATACGCCTGGCAATTTAACAGAACCTTTGACTAGACCAAATCCAGGTAGTCCTAGCTGAAATGGTTTTCTAGGAGGTGCAGGCTTGTTAACTTGTGTTTTTTCTGTTTGCGGTTTTTCTGCTTGCGGCGGCCTGTTTAAGTTCCCAGTCAACTCAACGCTTGTATGATTTGCAACCGACAAAGGCGTTGAAGCAGGGAACTTCATGTGGTGAGACCATAAGAATCTATAAAGTTCTTGAACAAGTTCTAGTGGTGGTGGTTTCCTAGACACCGCATAACTGTTAAGTTTATCGGAATATGACATTGGTAAGAAGCCTTTTGCAATGAGATTGAGAAAATATTCCGCAGTCACATAGTTTGGAAGCCCTTGGTAATTAGGGAGATTAGAATTAATTCTCTCCAACAGTAATTGATAAATGTTTTGCATAAGCTGGTATGGGATAGGTTGACCTGAAGTCAGTTGTGAATGTACTGAGGGATTGAATGACGGGTTATTTCTTACAAATAAGATGAGCAGATTCATAATTTCTGGTGATATGAAATAATTGCTTCCACCTTGAATAGGATAGCCACTTGGATTTCCTGTTATGAAAGCATCCAAGAGAACTGGGTAAACCTTTTTTATTACATCCATTGGCACAGTACCCGAAGGGTCTTGAACACGTGAAACTTCTGAAAGTAGAGAGCTTATTGGAGCATTTGGTAACAGAATTGGGTAACGTGGGTAATTCAAATTGAAATTCATGTTTTGGGGCCAAATGAATGCATATATTTCTTGAATAAATTCCAAAGGAATGGGCTGTCTTGAAATTACATAAGGATTTAGTTTATCAGCAAACGATTTCGGAAGCAAACCTTTTGAAATCAAATCTAGAAAATATTGAGGAGTCAGGTAGAATGGAATTCCTTCATTATTAGGTGAATTGGAGTTAATAAAGTCAACAAGGATTGAGTAATATTTCTTAACAAAGTGGTAGGGAATTGGTTTTCGCGAAGATATATATTCTCCCACTGGCTGCATTAACGCCATATGAGAAGATAACCTGGTTGATACAAATCGTATGAATAGAATTAAAGCATCTGAATGCATTATATATTTGCTATCACCAGCTAGGATAATGACCCCAACAGAACTTCCTGTTATAAATTCTTTAAATAGAAGGGGAAGAATCTTTTTCACAAGTTCAGTAGGTACTGGCAGTTTGGATTTTTCTAACTGTTCTAGTTCAGAAGCTAGAGATTTCATTGAAATTTGAGTAAATGAAATTGGGAATGGCGTGGAAATAAATTCAAATTTCATGTTGTGGGGCCAAATTAAAGTACACATTTCTTGAATAAGTTCCAATGGTAAAGGTTTCTTATTAGTTACGTATGGACGAAGTTTATCGGAAAATGTATTCGGCAAGAAACCTTTGGAAATCAGATCTAGAAAATATTCAGGAGTCAGATAGAATGCTATTCCTTGGTAGTTCGGTAGATTAGAATTAACTATATCTAGAACGATTGGGTACAATTTCTTAATGATATGGTACGGAATAGGTTGTCCCGAAGATAGTAATTGATTAAGTTCTAAAACTACTGTTTTATCGGGATACTTGCTAGATGATATAAATGAGGTCAGTAGATTCAGTATATCTGGGGAAATTGCATATTTGGTGCCTGCTCCGTTAATAGGGACACCGCTGGGACTTCCAGATACAAACGCCTCTAGCAATATGGGGAAGATCTTCTTCACTAGATCAACAGGCACAGGTTGCCTAGCATTTTCAAAATTCCTAAGTTCGAAAATCAATGAATTTATGGGAAAATCTGGAACTGAAACAGGAAATGAAGGAAATCTTACATTAAATTTCATATTCTGTGGCCAGAGAATTGAGAACATTTGCTGAATAAAGTTCAGAGACATAAGGTTGGGAGAATTTACGTAAGTTTTAAGTTTATCAGTAAACGTATTCGGCAAGAATCCTTTGGAAACTAGATTCAAGAAATATTGAGGAGAGAGGTAGGACAGTATACTTTGTTGATTTGGTGAATTTTGTTTTATATAGTCTATAACAAATTTGAACAACTTATTAATAAGGTGGAAAGGAATGGGTCTTCTTGAGGATAGCAATTCGTTTAACTCTGGAATTAAACTAGAGTCTGGAACATTCTTGGGTACGAGCGAGATTAGTAACTTCAATATGTCTGGTGATATGGCATAGTTCGTGTCTCCTGCTTGGATTGGGAAACCTCCTGGATTTCCTGTTATAATCCCTTCTAAGGCAAATGGGAATATCTTTTCAACCAACTCAATAGGCAATGGTTGACCTGAATTTTGTAGTTTTGAAATCTCGAACATCATAGAACTTATGTCAAAATTGGGAATGGGAATTGGGAATGATAAGGGTTCCTTTGACATATTTTCAAATGCGGTGGTCCTGTTTGGTTGGAAATTCATGTTTTGTGGCCAGAGATGAGAGAAAAGTTCATGAATCAAACTCAACGGGAGTGGTTTTCCAGAAAGCGAGAATTGCTTAAGTTCATTCTTAAATTTATTCGGCAGTTTCCCTTTAGAAATAAGGTCCAGAAAATAATAAGGGGTTAAATAAAATGGAATTCCTTGTTTGTTGGGAGAATTGGAATTAAAGACATCTAACAGAACTCTATACAAGTTTTTAATGAGATCATAAGGAATGGGCTGGCCTGATGTTAGGAATTGATTCAGTTGAGGAATTAATATATTTCCTTGAGTATTGCTAGAAGATAGAATTGGTAAAAGTATATTCAAAACATTTGGTGAGATTTTATAATCATTTCCTCCTCCCTGTATGGGATAACCATCAGGACTACCTGTTAAAATTGCTTGTAATAAGGTTGGTTGACTCAATTGGATCAGATTCATAGGTATAGGTTTTCCTGCATTTTCAGGTTTTCTAATTTCGTATAGTAGAGAATCAATTGGAAAATTTGGTGTTTCTACAGGGAATGGAGGGAAACCACTTGTTGGAAACTTACTTGGTTTTAGTTCACTTGGTTGAAGAATACCAGGAATTGTGCTAGGTTTTAGTTCGCCTGGCCGAAGAACACCTACAGATGCTCCAGGTTTAATTTCGCCTGGCACATAAACACTAGGAGATGTGCCAGGTTTCAGTTCACCTGGAATGGGAACACCAGGAAATTGACCAGGTTTCAGTTCACCTGGCTGAGGAACACCAGGATATGTACCAGGTTTCAGTTCACCTGGATGAGGAACACCAGGATATGTACCAGGTTTAAGTTCACCTGGCAGTGGAACACCAGGATATGTGCCAGGTTGTTGCATACCCGGATAAGGAACACCAGGATATGTACCAGGTCTCAGTTCACCTGGCAAAGCAACACCAGGATATGTATCAGGTTTCAGTTCACCTGGATGAGGAACACCAGGATATGTACCAGGTTGTTGAATACCTGGAATGGAATCACCAGGAGATGTGCCAGGTTTCAGTTCACCTGGCTGAGGAACACCAGGATATGTACCAGGTCTCAGTTCACCTGGCTGAGGAACAGTAGGATATGTACCAGGTTTCAGTTCACCTGGTTGAGGAACACCAGGATATGTACCAGGTCTCAGTTCACCTGGTAAAGGAACACCAGGATATGTACCAGGTTTCAGTTCACCTGGGATTGGAACGCCAGGGAATGTACCAGGTTTTTGTCCACTTGGAATCGAAACACCAGGAGATGTGCCAGGTTTTAGCTCACCTGGAAGAGGAACACCAGGAAATATGCCAGGTTGTTGTCCACCTGGAATCAAGACACCAGTAGATGTGCCAGGTTCCACTTCGCCTGGCTGAAGAACACCAGGATATGTACCAGGTTTCAGTTCACTTGGCTGAGGAACACCAGAAGATGTGTCAGGTTTCAGTTCACCTGGCTGAGGAACACCAGGATATGTACCAGGTCTCAGTTCACCTGGTAAAGGAACACCAGGATATGTACCAGGTTTCAGTTCATCTGGCTGAGGAACAGCAGGATATGTACCAGGTTGATGAATAAATGGAATGGAAACCCCAGGAGATGTGCCAGGTTTCAGCTCACCTGGCTGAGGCATAGCAGGATATGTGCCAGGTTGTTGGATACCTGGAATGGAAACACCAGGATATGTGCCAGGTTGTTGGATACCAGGAATGGAAACACCAGGAGATGTGCCAGGTTTCAGTTCACTTGGCTGAGGAACACCAGGATATGTACCAGGTTTCAGTTCACCTGGCAAAGCATCAACAGGATATGTACCCGGTTTTAGTTCCCCTGGGATTGGAACGCCAGGGAATGTACCAGGTTGTTGTCCACCTGGAATCGAAACACCAGGAGATGTGTCAGGTTCCACTTCGCCTGGCTGAAGAACACCAGGATATGTACCAGGTTTCAGTTCATTTGGCTGAGGAACACCAGAAGATGTGTCAGGTTTCAGTTCACCTGGCTGAGGAACACCAGGATATGTACCAGGTCTCAGTTCACCTGGTAAAGGAACACCAGGATATGTACCAGGTTTCAGTTCATCTGGCTGAGGAACGGCAGGATATGTGCCAGGTTGTTGAATACCTGGAATGGAAACACCAGGAGATGTGCCGGGTTTTAGCTCACCTGGTTGAGGAACACCAGGAAATATGCCAGGTTGTTGTCCACCTGGAATCAAGACACCAGTAGATGTGCCAGGTTCCACTTCGCCTGGCTGAAGAACACCAGGATATGTTCCAGGTTTCAGTTCACTTGGTTGAGGAACACCAGAAGATGTGTCAGGTTTCAGTTCACCTGGCTGAGGAACACCAGGATATGTACCAGGTCTCAGTTCACCTGGTAAAGGACCACCAGGATATGTACCAGGTTTCAGTTCATCTGGCTGAGGAACAGCAGGATATGTACCAGGTTGTTGTCCACCTGGAATCGAAACACCAGGAGATGTGTCAGGTTCCACTTCGCCTGGCTGAAGAACACCAGGATATGTACCAGGTTTCAGTTCACTTGGCTGAGGAACACCAGAAGATGTGTCTGGTTTCAGTTCACCTGGCTGAGGAACACCAGGATATGTACCAGGTCTCAGTTCACCTGGTAAAGGAACACCAGGATATGTACCAGGTTTCAGTTCATCTGGCTGAGGAACAGCAGGATATGTACCAGGTTGTTGTCCACCTGGAATCGAAACACCAGGAGATGTGTCAGGTTCCACTTCGCCTGGCTGAAGAACACCAGGATATGTACCAGGTTTCAGTTCACTTGGCTGAGGAACACCAGAAGATGTGTCTGGTTTCAGTTCACCTGGCTGAGGAACACCAGGATATGTACCAGGTCTCAGTTCACCTGGTAAAGGAACACCAGGATATGTACCAGGTTTCAGTTCATCTGGCTGAGGAACAGCAGGATATGTACCAGGTTGTTGTCCACCTGGAATCGAAACACCAGGAGATGTGTCAGGTTCCACTTCGCCTGGCTGAAGAACACCAGGATATGTACCAGGTTTCAGTTCACTTGGCTGAGGAACACCAGAAGATGTGTCAGGTTTCAGTTCACCTGGCTGAGGAACACCAGGATATGTACCAGGTCTCAGTTCACCTGGTAAAGGAACACCAGGATATGTACCAGGTTTCAGTTCATCTGGCTGAGGAAGAGCAGGATATGTGCCAGGTTGTTGAATACCTGGAATAGAAACACCTGGATATGTGCCAGGTTTCAGCTCACCTGACTGAGGTATAGCAGGATATGTGCCAGGTTGTTGGATACCTGGAATGGAAACACCAGGATATGTGCCAGGTTTCAGTTCACTTGGTTGAGGAACACCAGGATATGTACCAGGTTTCAGTTCACCTGGTAAAGGAACACCAGGATATGTACCAGGTTTCAGTTCATCTGGCTGAGGAACAGCAGGATATGTACCAGGTTTCAGTTCACCTGGATGAGGAACACCAGGATATGTACCAGGTTTCAGTTCACTTGGCTGAGGAACACCAGGATATGTACCAGGTTTTAGTTCTCCTGGGATTGGAACGCCAGGGAATGTACCAGGTTGTTGTCCACCTGGAATCGAAACACCAGGAGATGTGTCAGGTTCCACTTCGCCTGGCTGAAGAACACCAGGATATGTACCAGGTTTCAGTTCACTTGGAAAAGGAACAGGTTTTAGTTCACCTGGAAGGGGGGCGCCAGGGATCGCGCCAGGTTGTTGTGCACCTGGAATCGAAGCACCAGGATATGTGCTAGGTTTCAGTTCACTTGGCAGAGGAACACCGGGATATGTGTCAGGTTTCAGTTCACCTGGAAGCGGTGCCAGAGGAAATTGATTTGGTTTAGTCTGGCTTTGATCTGGATACGTTTTACTTGGTAATGGCGAAGGTATAGGTTGTGGTTTTGGTTGAGCGGACCATTCTGGTGAGTTTCCTGAGCTGGCATCTGTTGGTGGACGTTTGTTTGAAGAAAGTTGAGGCTGCGATGTTTCCGGAGTGTTTATCTGATTTATGCCTTCTGGAAATAATAATGAATAAATTTTCTGTACGAGTTGTAGTGGTATATTTTCCTGGGACGACAGGTATGGCCGCAGTTGATCTACCAACTCGGGGTCTGGTAAAAGACCAGATGAAATTAGATAATTCAAATTTTCAGGTGATAAATAATATGGAACACTTGGTTGTTCAGTAGTGGAAGGGTTATATGATTTCATCATGTTCAGGATAATGTAGTATATTTCTTGCAATAGCTTGAAAGGTATAGGTTGCTTGGATTGAAGAATTTCACTAAGTTGTTTTCCTATATCTTCTTGTGGAAATGTGCCTGATGCTATAAGTTTCATCAGCATTTCTAAAATTTCATAAGAGATTGAGTAGTTTATATTTTCTCCATGAACTGGGTAACCACTGGGAGTCCCTGTTATCACAGATTGTAAAATATATATATAAATTTTCTGACTCAATTCCAACGGCACAGGTTGTCTTCGATCAAAAAATCCATCCAGTTCCTGAATTAATGACATGGTTGGTGTTTGACTTTGTATTATTGGAGAGAAAATGGATTGTATTAGTTGAGTCAGTTCCAAAGGTATTGGCTTCCCTTGAGTTAGGTACTGGATTATTATATTTGACAGCGGACCTTTCGGTAATTTTCCACTTGATATAAGGAACTGTAAAGCATCTGGAGATATCGTGTTTGTCGGTATCTCCATTGGTTTGTTAAAATTATTTGTCGGTCTGTTATTGACGAGAAGAGGCTGCAGTTGATTATACAGTTCTTGTGGTATGGGATTTCCATTGTTTACATACTGACTAATCTTATCGGCAAGTGGTCCTCGAGGCAGTACACCGCTTGATATAAGATTCTGAAACATTTCGAGTGAAATGAGGTATGTTTTTTCTACTAGCTGAATGGTATTGCTTCCTTCATTAAAGGAGAATGTTCCCGGAGGAACAGAAGATTCTAGTTCCTTATAAAGTTCAGGTGGTATAGGTTTTCCCGCGTTCACATATTTGATCAGCTTATTTGTTAGCGGAACGTCCTTCAGTTTCCCATTAGTTATGAGATGTTGAAGGATTTCATATGTCAGAATAACGTATGGACCATCATTTGTAGATAGTGAGGGTTTGGATATCTGTAGCTTAAGCTGACCATAAAGTTCTGAAGGTATAGGTTTCCCTGAGTACGCATATTTACTGAGCTCTTCCAACAATTGACCTTTGGGTAATACCCCAGAAGAGACAAGGTTCTGGAGTTGTTCCGGGCTTATGTTGTAAGAAGTTCCAGCGTTTTGGATAGTGGGTTTACCATTTGCGGGTTGAAATGTGCCCGGAGGAAGAGCAGACTGAAGCTCCTGATAGACTTCTGTAGGTATAGGCTCTCCTGAGTTTACATATTTACTGAGCTTGTCGAACAATGGCCCTTTGGGCAACAGTCCAGAGGAAACAAGGCTCTGTAATTGTTGTGGCGATATAACATAGTAAGATCCAACATATTTGGAACCATTTTGAGTTTGGAATGTGCCTTTAGGTAAAACTGATTGCAATTCGTCATACAGATGCGAAGGTATAGGCTGTCCTGTGTTCACATATTGACTTAGATTGTCTGCTAAAGATCCTTTTGGCAAGGCTCCAGATGCAATCAGATACTGCAATTGTTCAGGAGATATTACATAATATCGTTCATTTTTTGGAGAATTGACTATGCCCCTTCGCGGCCCATCAGGTCTCTGAAACGATTGCAAAATACAAATTTATTTGAAAATCTCTGGTCTTTGATATCAGCTATAAATATGATAACGTAAATTCTAAACTTTATATATATTATATCATGTACGAACGTATTTTTGCATTCATTATGGCGACGGAGATGAATAATGATGTAAAATTTATGAAGGAAAAAAAACAAACGCCCATGCCCAAACCAAGACTCGAACTCAGAACCTTAGGTAAGGAGTCTGTGAGTCGAATATAAATACCCTCAGATGGCTACAGGCATTTTTATATCCATATTTGCTAATGTAGACTTTAGTCACACTTGAATCCGCTTTTCTAAATAATGTAATAACATGGATATTTTGTGATAGTTTATCTCTGGTTTAGACGGTGTGTTTCATATTACATGGCAGTAAATTTATGTTCGAGAAATGAATATATACACTTAAAACATACGTAATACCGATTTCTGAACTTTTAATTGCAACATGTTTCGAATATATGCTTCCTTCGGATCATTATGTAAATTGCGTCTATTTGCTACTCGGAGGGGAATAATATATTATGCTGATTGTTCTGTACGCACTACATTTCCTGGTGTTATATTTCTTCTGTACAGGTAATGAAGCTGTCTCCTTGTAGTTTTGGGGCTATTGACTACTAAATAACTAACTCTCTAGCCTTATTAAACTCGAAGGTTTATGGTTGCAGCAACACAAGTCATCCATCTGTCCCTATCCTGGACAAGATCAATACAATCTTTTCTATCCTTACCTATTTCCTTCAGGTCTATCTCAACGTTATCCCTCCATCTTCGTGTTGGCCTTCCTAGTGGTCTCTTACAATGAGGTTTCCCAACAAGAATCCTGTAAACTCTTCTTCCTCTCGCATTTGTGCTACATGGCCTGCCCACCTAAGAGTTCTTGAGTAAATCATTCTAATAATATCTGGACATGAATACAAATAATGTAGTTCTAAATTATGTAACCTTCTCTACTCACTTGTTATGTTTCCTCATCCCTTTGAAGTCCAAATATTTTTCTAGGATGTGGCTTGACTTTTATGATAAATTTCATTGTGCATATATGAGCGCAACAACTTATTTTCCTTATCCAACCATTTAGATTGTTCGATAGGAATTGCATGTTACACAACAGGAGTGGATGCAATTCCTATCGAAGGAGGGAAACAAGGAGTTGTCACGACCATATACACACAATGAAAGTAGGCAGTTTCAGTACCTGAACAGAAGAAATGTAACACCAACAAATGTAGCTTGATTGTTTCCTTAAGTACTTGTCGAATTTATCTTTCATATATGGAAGAATTTTATTAATCAAGGAAAATTCACACTTTCCCCCCTCTGACGAAAGTTTGACATTTCAGTCATTTTAGCCTTTACTATGTAAGAAAAATAATCTAACTTATTTTCCAAGTAGGAAGTTGTTCTTTAAGTAGGCAGTGGTGGTCGAGTCTCATAATAGGTATTTCAATTGTATCAGCCTCGAATCAAGGAAACCCCGCCATCCCTCCCTTGATAACTTGAGAATGCACACAGTGCACTTATTTCAGGACTTACTATGTTAGCAACACAATCCCAGTTGATTGCTATCTGGAACGTTGCGCATGGCAGGGTTAGAATAATGCGTGGAAAAAATAGGTTGTTTGTTTCTTGATGTAAGATGAATACAATCATATTACTGTAGTAAAAATGTTGAGGTTCCTCCTCCTCTGTTTACTGAACGTGCAGCTTCTCAGGTGGGAAACAACTGGGATTATGCACCTTACACAGTGAGGGCTGAAACGAGAGCTTCACCAAATTATCTTCAGGGGATTGTGATTTTTCCTTTGACCAAGGTGCATATAATGGTATTGAATTGAATTTCGTGAGATACCCCCTCCTCCTCCGTACATATAACCGCAAAAATTGGCATATAATATATTTTTTGGAAGAGATAGGTATTCTTGTTGGTTCACAGACCCAATATAATAATAATAAGGGTCCGGTACGTTTGCCCGACACACACTTGCCCGACACACACTTGCCCGGCAACTCAGTTGCCTGACTCCATTTACCCGACAACTCGTTTGCCCGACAATATTTTCCAAAGTAGTTGGCTGTGGAGGCAAAACTTCTTTACGAGCTCTTTTGATAACTTGACGTAGAGCTTGGCGACTAGGCATTGAAGGTTGACTTTGCTCCAGGACAGCATTGGTTTCTTCTGGAATAATTTGCGCTGGTGTGTCGCGAGTTTGGTGGTCCTTTCGTTTAATATTATCTACTGCTACAGCGACATCTTTTTTTGTTGCATGAGGTCCATGATTGTGTTCCCTCTGGTTCCGAAGGTGATGTTGTCCAGCTACAAGTACGGTGTTTGCATACCCCCACACTTCAAAGTATTTCATTTCTCGCAACACCAATAAAACAAATCACCTCTGTCTTTATCTTTGGTCATCAAATAACCATCTACAATTAACTTAGGGTGACCCCTTTTTGAAGCTACGAGCTCGCACACTTGAGCCATTTTACACTCACCTTTCTCCACCTGACTCACCCACCTAACACGAGGCAAAGCCGTGGTCTCACACTGACGTGGGTGGATTATATGGAATACAAAGAACGGGTGAAAAGAACAGCAGGTACTGCCATCTAGTGGTGAACAAAAAAAACTACATGTCGGGAAACGGCGTCGGTGAACTGAATGGTCGAGCAACTCAGTTGTCGGGCAACTGAGTTGTCGAGCAAACGTACCTGTCGGGCAATGGAGTCGGGCAACTGAGTTGTCGGGCAAGTGAGTGTCGGGCACACGACCTGATCCGAATAATAATACTGAATAGTATTGGTATGAAGGGCATGAGATTTTTCCCTAGTCCTTGACTTGCTTAATAATATTACATGGAACCTATATAACGAAAAAAAATTGTATTTTGGTACGGTAATTGTTTTGACAGGCCCCGAAGTACGCAACGGAATAGCACAGCCCCCTACTATTTAACATAGCTACACGGTGTACACAAAGTGTCTGACACATTGCAATTATTAACTAACTAACTAACTCTCTAGCCTTCTTAAATCGAAGGTTTATGGCTGCAGCAACACAGGCCTTCCATCTTTTCCCATCCTGACTAAGATCTATCCACTCTTTTCCATCTTTACCGATTTCCTCAACCTTATATCTTCATCTTCGTCTTGGCCTTCCTATTGGCCTCTTACCATCAGGTTTCCCAAAACGAATGCGGTAAACTCTTCTTTCCTCTCCCATTCGTGCCACATGGCCTGCCCATCTAAATCTTCTAGATTTAATTATTCTAGTAATATCTGGAGATTAATACAAATTATGTAGTTCTACATTATGTAACCTTCTCCACTCACCTGTCTCCTCATCCCTTATAGGCCCAAATATTTTTCTAAGCATTTTATTTTCAAATACTCTTAAATTATGTTCCTCTATCACTGTAAGGGACAAAAAACATATAATACTAAAGGCAAAATTACTGTTTTGTATATTTTAATTTTTAGTTTTCTTAGACATTATATGGGAAAAATAAATGTTTATGAAGAGAAGTGACACGCATTCCCTGAATTAAGCCTGCTTTTTATTTCCTCTTTAATATCATTTTATTTCTTTAGTATTACTCCTAAGTACTTGAATTTGGGAACTGGTTCAAACGAGTTGTTATCAATAATTAGATTTTGATTATTACCTGACACTTGGTTTCGGCCTGTAAGCATATATTTAGTTTTCTCTTTGCTAACTTCCAAACCTATCTATTTTATTTATTTCATTTTATTGGGTCTTTAGCTGCTTTGAAATATACTTGAGCATTATTCTCAATTGTATTAACAGCATCCCCTAGTGCCGGTCCCCGTGGCAGAGTGGTTATCAAGTCGGGTTCGAATCATGGCCTGAGCATGGATGTTTGTGAGTGTCCATTCATCAATTTCATCATATCTACAGTCATCCCCATCTTCGTTAATTAGCCAAAAGTGGCACAAGAAGCGAAGTAAAATGAAGTAAGTCTACATCATCTGCATAATATGCTAACAACTGAGTCACATCGTTTAATTGTAGTCCTTCATTGGTTTCTTTTACCTTCCTAACAGCATATTTCAAGGCAAAATTAAAGAGGGATGGAGATAATGCATCTCCTTATTTTAACCCATCATGAATTGTAAATTTGTCAGACACAATAATACTCAGACGAATGTTACTTTCTATTTCATTGTTGCATACTTTTATCATATTAACATAAAACATTTCAGTTTATCTATCTATCATTGCCACCTTTGTATCGTCATTAGTTTCTAATTTATTAATAATTGAAACCCTGTGTGTGTATATATATATATATATACACACACACACATTCAACGCATCCACGAATTAGAAGTCAGGAATTTAAAAAAATACAATACGCCGATGATCTACGCTGTTTTAAACGAACTGCTGATGCGACCCAAGGCGTATTTGCTCGGAAAAAGCTATAACTGTCCTTCAGGACAACCCCAGGAGCATAGGACTAACATTCCCATTGTCCAAATTCAAAATCATTATTTTTCAATTTCCGAAAATCCTTAACGTATCCAAACAATATTCAAGAAATTCACAACTTTCCCTCGTAGAATGACGGAGTAGAAATATCTCGGATTATATTTCGAGAGAAAATTAACGTCTCAAGGGACAAAATGTTAACATATTACGATGTGTATTTATCACTGATGCAACATGTGATTATTATATGACTACTGTGCAGCTCCAGCTTACGCGGGGCTCCTACAAAACTTCTAACCTCCCTGGACATCCTATAACGACAGGCCATTACGTATCTACTACGAACAAATGCCGTCCGGCCCGAATATGAGCGCATAGTAATCAGCAATGATCAATCACTCAATCAGAGGCGGAAAAACTCGCTGTACAATTCCTTTTAAAATCATGGGCTAGACACCCCAACCCTTTTAATAAAGAATTCGCCATGAAAAGACAACTGAAGAAAATAAATGTCACACATCGCTCAACTCCCTGATAGAAAATTTTACATCGTTATTTCATAGACGCGGAAGCCTACAAGCCATCATTTGGTATCATGGAGCTGGTATGCACACGAAATCCACAATACAAACAAAAACGTACAGTGTCTCTCAAAAGTTTTAGTACAACGACATTTTAAATTAGGCAACCCAATTTACACAAGGCGTTGGTGGGTTGCGTGTAGCACAGGCTCAATTTCAGGGTTGCCAAATGCACAATAGATATTTATGAAATACGCGAAAGAAATGCAAACAAATATTATTGTATAAAATTATTAAAAAACTCAATATGCTGACCAATATGCTGTGTAACGTTACGTTTAGTTTATGTTTTATAATAAAATAAATTTCTGCCTTGGTCAGCATATTGAGTTTTTCAAATCATGGAAACAAGGCTTAATGGTGTTAAAATTATAAAAATATCACTATTACCTGGCAAATGACAAACTTCTTTCTGAAAAAAAATATGTTTTCTAGTATTTCATCGCTAATGAGTCTACAGAAAAGAAAAGAGGTGAGAGGAAACGAAAGGTGACAAAGGAGAGGAGACAGAGAAAGCAAAAGGAGAAGATGAAAAGTAGAGGTGAGAGGATAGACGAGGAGAGAAGAAGTAGTGAGAAGAAAGGGAAAAGATTCGAGGACAGATGAAGAGAATGGAGCAAAGATGCGAAGAGAGGAGGAAAACAAGGGGAGAGGAGGGGAGAAGACGAGAAGAGGGGAATGGAGAGTAGAGTAAAAGTGAAAAAAAGAGAAGAACGAAAAGACGAATGCAGTGTAGTCGGAAATATAAAACAGGAGAGGAGATAAGAAGAGTGGAGAACAGAGGGATGGAGACAAGATGCGCGAACAGTAGGGAAGGCGATATGAGATAAAAGCAGAGGAGGAGGAGGAGAAAGAAGAAGGAAAAGGAGAAGTGAAGACCAGAAGGGACTGGAAACGAGAGGAGAGAAGAGGTAGTTGCAGAAAATATCGTCTCGGCGTCAAGAATTGATGCACTGATCAAATTATCGACATGAAACATTAAATAACATTTTGAAATGTATTGAAGAATGTATTAGATCGGTGAGAATGCCTTTTGGCTGAGTTCAGAGCAAAATAGAATCTTCCACATAAGATCTTTGATTTTACCTCCGATTATATGACTAAAGACATGAATGTAATTTTAATATTTATAAGAATTATGCAATTGTTTTTCTCCACTTCTCGGATCGTTGAAATGGAGATTTTGTAATTTAATATATCCCCTCCCCCCATCGTTAATTCCAAACTGAATCATTCCGTTTCACACGGTGTGGACAATGAACACAATGGGATATGTCTAAAACTTACGAAAATTTTCTGCCACCGGAGGGGTTTGAACCTACGACCATCAGGTTGACAATCCTTAACTGCACTGCTATTACAAATAAATGTCACAATGCTCTTGATTAATAGAAGGATAATTGAATAAAAGGTACACTTCGTGAGGAGAATCGAACCTGGAACCGCTAGCAGCCTAATCGAGAACTCTAACCACTATTTTTTTTTTAAAAAAAAAAAGGAAATACCCCCTACACGGAGGTATCCCCCACCATTCATTCTTTTTCTCACTTTTACACTTTTCAATTCTTACATTTTTCTTTGTTACTTATCAACTGGACGAACACAAATACCCATGCCTTACCCGGGACTCGAACCCAGAACCCTTGGCGTTGTAGCGCGCTCTGCTAACCACTTTTTTTCATTTCCATTTTAAATCAAACAAATACAGTAAATCTTTACTACTCTTACTGGTATGTTATTCAAGTATTAACATTTAAAAAGTTGGCATAATGTGATTTTCGATAATCTAAAGACATTTGTTCATATTCTTGTATTAGAGTTAGTCCAAAGTCCAAGTAATTATAATTTTTTCCCACAGGAAATAAAAACATTAGGTATTGTGCTATTAACCACTGAACTGATTTTTGCTTTGTACTTGGGAACAAATGAAACTCTGGTAAGGTAATGTCTTTTGCTGATACTTGGTTTGGTGAAGTGCGACAAATTCTGCTGAGCATTGTTCTTAATTTTGACCAAGCTGTGACTGCTTTCTTACATTCTGTTATCTTATGGATAATCGAATCTGGAACATGACAATTATAACAATTTGGAGAATTACTGAAACCATACTTATGACATCTGTCTGCCGTTACAATTACTTGTTGAATCACTTTGTACCATATAGATAATGCCTTGTTCGTTAGATGTTTCGCCGTTACATTGTTCCATATTTGTTTCCAATTGTATTTGGGATTTTCTCTTTCGATTCGAACTGTTATTATATTTGCGTTAAGTTGTTCTCTGTAAATCTGTCTGACTGATGGACTGTCATAAGTATGTTGCACAGTTCTATAAAATGTATGAATAGCGATTTCGGTATAGAACTTTAATTCTCTGGGAATGCTTTGTATGTCCATTGGTGCTATTAATGGTACATCTTTTAACACTGTAATTATTATTTGTTGCGTAGTGGATTCAATCGGAGAATATGCCGCTGAAAGACTGCTTTGAATAAATAATGCTCTTGATTGTATCGCCACACTCTTTAAGTTCATACCTCCCCTCTTTTCCGGGAGATATAGCTCGCTCATGGCCACGCGGAACACCGAGTCGTGCCAGAGGAATTTACCAACCTGATGCTGTACCCTAGCTATTTGCTTCGCTGACAAGGTCAATGTCTTGGATAGGTACCAAAACTTCGATAAGGCGTAGATGTTTACGTATCTCACTCGCGATTTCAAACAAAGAAACCTGAGTTGATTTGCACGTAAAATATATATAACTTTTTCGGTCACTATCCGACTATTATGTTCGATGGTATCTCGGATAGTTGTATAAAAATGTATACCTAGTATTTTCACTTTCTGTGCTACACGTACACTAGTGTTATTACTAAACAAATTGTTGACTCCCAAAGGTAACAAACCATTTTGTTTAAATTTATCTTTGCACCCGAGACATTTTCGAAATATTTCAAGTACTTTTGTGCATTTTCCAAATCCCTTTCGCTATTTAACAATATCGTAATGTCATCCATAAAACTACTAACTTGAATCGTTTTAGGCATGACAGAAATGTCCTCATTTATTTCTTGTAATTTTTTAAGTAAGGGAACTAGTGTTAATACATATAATGCACTACTGAGTGGACTTCCTCGTAAAATACCTCGTTTCATTTGAAATGTTTTCGTAACACAACCATTAAGTTTTAGTTTTAACTTAGTGTTTCCGTACAAAATTTGTATCCATTTGATAAAGGTATCTCCGAAACCAAAAGCCCTTAAAACACTGTACATATATTTATGACTAACTCTATCATAAGCTGTGAGAAATCCACTGTTAAAATTGCTTTGTTAACTTGCTGGTTTTGTGTTGTAATAATTACATCACGTAAAGTTTGTAGTAAATGATGAATTTTTCTTTGAGGGTTACATGCATATTGTGTGTCCCCTACTAGTTTATGCATGTAAAGAATTAGGCTGATGTTTATGCATCTACTGATAATCTTGATATCGCTACTTAAAATTGTAATCGGGCGGTAGTCAGTAACCACTTTAGGTTTCGGTTTTTTTTGGAACGAAAACCACTATTCCTGTTCGACTTGAGGACCCTAATTTACCACTCTGTAATACATCATTGACCCATTGCGTAAAAACATCCCCAATTAGATTCCAAAAGGTTTGGTAAAAGTCTGAGGGCAGGCCATCTTCTGCCGTTGATTTATTTTTGGCCGCTTTGAAAACTGCATTCCTTACTTGAGTGTTCGTAAAGGGTTTGCTAATTTCCGTTCGTTCTTCTTCGGTTAATCTTTCTGTTACTTGGTTCGTAAAGTCCCAATTGGAGTCTTCGGGATTATGAGCTTGGCCCATTAAATTTAAATAATATTGTAAGAATGTATTCTGAATTACTCTGGGATTAGTTGTAATCTCTCCTGTGCCGTCTGTTATCTCTGTTATTAGGTGACTTTTAACTTGTCTATGCTCTTGTAAAATATGATATAAATTTGCCTCTTCATCATTATCCAAAGGTAGCTTTTTGCTTTTAATTTTTACAATGTTTCTCTTTTCTCCGTGTAGAGAGAGTAATTTTGATTTCATCTCGTTAATGTAAGGCATATTTACATTACCTTGTAATGCTAGGCTTTGTAAATCATGTAACACGGCATAATAGAAATTATACATGTTGTTAAAATCTCTACTTTTTTCTATACTATACATTTTACTAATATAACGAAATTTTGGTTTTACAATGAATTCCCACCAGTCTGTTAGGGTCTTACTGGGTGATCTACGCTTAACTAGCTCTAGCCAAGTGTCTTTTATTAGCAGTTCATAATTTTTATCCGCCAATACTGAACAATTTAGCATCCAGTATCTTCTTCTCATACATGATTTGTTTTGTTCCAATTTTATTTTTAGTATTAAGGCACTATGATCACTGAAACCAACAGGAAACACACTTACACTTTGTACATTTTCTTTATAACTCTTCGCTATATAAAATCGGTCGATGCGTGAAGAACTTTGAGTTGTAAAATGTGTAAATCCTGGTTGGTCTCTATGGTTACAACTCCATGCATCTTATAACTTTAAGCCCTTTGTTAATTCATATAGTGCCCGGGAAAAATTATATCCTGGTTGTTGATCTTGCCTGTCTAGGACGGAATTGTAATCGCCAGCCACTAATGCATTTAATGTGTGCGATGTTAATTCTGGACTTAAGATTGTTGAAAATAATTGTTCTCGTTCTTGCTTATTATGACTTCCTGAAGGCGCGTATACATTGCATAAAAACAAAGGACCTAATTCCGCACTTATTAATCTTCCTGATGGGTGGAAGGTGACATTGTGTAAATCAATTCTTTGATGCACCGCTATTGCTGTGGCTTGATATGTGGCAGTAAAATTATTATGAACCTTGTACCTTGCCAAGGAAGAAAAATTGTCAATGCCTACTTCTTGTAGGAAAGCTATATCAATATCCGACTGTGACAAAAAATCATTTAACGCCATTAGTTTATTCTGACTTTGTAATTTGTTAAGGTTAATCGTTGCTAAAGTAAATATGTACATTAGGGATGTCAGGATCTTATTTAAGCAATACATTAATAATGTTTAGTACTTTATGCTTTGCAATTGTTCCACTTTTGACGCTGGGCAGACTCACTCATATCTCTTCGTCACTACCTGAGACAAGAACTGTAGGCATTTCTGTATCACTTGGTTTATGTGTCCCTGCCCCTATTAGTTCTAAACTTTTTTCCTCTTTTCCTAAAAAAAGGGTTCGTTGAATAGGGTTTTCTCTCTTGGGCTTAAACTTTACTTCTACTGCTGTACTTAACCACGTCATCCTTTTTTTGTTTCTTCGGACGTAAGGTCATATGGTCTGTAGCATTTTTCCTCGCGTCCCTGGCGGATCGTGAGCGGGGTTTTTTGGGGGTAGGTTCTGGAAATTCTGCTTCTGCGAACATCGAACTTGTTCGGATTAGGGGGTCTTGATTCGGGAATTCGAATAGGGTAATTGGAACGATAGATTCGTTCCCACTTACACTTTCACTTGCAGTTTCGTGCACACTTTCCTTGTTACCATCACTTGCATTATCTTCTTGCTGATTTAACTGGGGGGGGGGGGGGTTCGGAGTCTTAGTACTTGCCTTGGTCTCGTTGTCTTCAGTGACTACCATCTGTTCGTGATGTTCCTTGTGGTCCTCTGGTGCAGCCTGTCGGTATGCCGGTACTGGTAAAATGGTTCGGGTATTCTGTTCTTGAGCAGTTGGTTCCCTAGGAGGGTGCGAAGAACTGGGGAGTGTATTAACCACCGCTGCAGCGTATCCAGCAGTACGTGTCGACCTTGCCACCCTATGCTGGCACTCATGATGTAAGTGGCCCTGTGCATTACATCTAAAACAGAGTTTGGGTTGCCCTTCATACGTGGTCCAATAACGCTCGTCATTTAACATAATGTAAGATGGCATCGGTTTTTGTAGTATGATGCGTACTATCTTTCTGCCCGTTCTGACTGGGTAGGGGAGAGAGGTGGAATAAACTTCATCTCGTACTGTTTGGACTATTCCGTATTTGGACATTTCAGTTGTTATGGCACTGTCTGGTAATTCCATGGGCACTAGATGAATACGAACGATTGTGACAGGTTTGTCTGCTCTATGTACTGGTATTTCATATTCTCCCGTGTCGTTTGTGAATACGAAAGTTCCTTTACTACGTGATATTATTTCCGTGCAAAATTGTTCGGTGCTTACTTTAACAAACACTTGGTGTTTTACAAAGTCTACTTCGATGCTCAAAACGTCCGCTACGCGCAATTTCACTACATCTATCATCCATTCATGAATGGCGAGCGTGGTCGGTCCTTGCTGCACACGGGCGAAGGAAAATTGCAAAGTGTTTAACCTTTTGACCGTCATGTCTGAGAAATTACATACGTTCACTTCACGTTACTGATACTGAGCTACTCGCTCTGCTGTTAATATAATATTCACCTGTCTGTTGAAACTAATTCCGCGTGTTGATTCTACTCTACTTGACGAATGTTCGGGAGCGCTCGCTAGACACGTCTGCTCTCTACCTCGCCTCGCCTCGTCGCGGAATAGTTCGCCACGGAGGTCGACACCACTACACCACACCTTTACCTTCCGTTAAAACAACAATTTTTAAGTATTCTGTAACTCCAATACATGTAGTTAAACTTTTACTTTAGTGTTGAATTGCTTTCTTGTAGTATAGCAGTTATCTTCGAAAAATAATTTTCAAAGTGATGAGAATATTGGTAATTGTGAAAATGTGAGTTATTTCTCTAACGAGAGATTGTCGAACCCTCAACCGTTATGGTGGCAATGCACTGGATGTTACTTCCGGTTTTGAAAAAGTTAAATGGATATTAAAGATGTAATGTTAATATCTTACAGAAAAGGCGTCAATTTTCTCAAGTATCTGTGCATCTTTTATCGACAGACCCGATACGAAAACTCAGTGGATTCTGGCAGTAAAGTGAAAAGACTGGGAACCACGCCATGAGGGAGCAGGTCCTTGAGACAGCACTTCTTCGCCGGTAAATAAACCGAATGAAATATTTAAAAGTGTTTTAAAATTATAATTTTCAACCTGCCGAATCCTCAAACTATCTGCACAGCACGTGTGAAAGTGCCTGTTTTTTTCGTTTTCGTGAATTAAAAAAATCAACTGGCATATATATTAGGGCTGAGCCGATACCGATGTATCGGTGAGTATCGGTTAATTTGATTTTCTTTTACCGATACCACTCGATATCAAAGATTTTCAGTGGCTAGAAGAGCAGACAAAGGGAACAGCTCGTCTCAACATTTGTCCTAGATTTTCCTAGAAACACTGGATAAAACCCCACCCTCCTGGGAAGCAGATGGCAAGATCAAATGCATGGGTAAGTTAATGCTGGGCCCAAATATCTATGAAGGCGTGTAACTGCTTAGTTAACGCTGTGGAAAATAAACCCTTCATTGCCAATTCTTGCTTGAAGCTCGTGGTGGTAAGATAGGTGGATGTTTTTAACCTCCCCCCCCCCCCCCGCCGCACTAATGCCGGGTCAGGTAGTTGCGGAGTTCTTGGAAAAGAGGGATGAAGGTCACAGTGAAATTAGATTTGTTTTATCTTTCGTATGACTGCCTGTATCGCAAACGATGTAATTATTGCTTGACTGTTAGTTGCAATATGAGGTTGGGAAGGGAACGAATAATTTGTAATTATTTTGTATTACCATACGCAACAGTAAATACTGTCCGGAACAGGAGACTTGCGTCAGTATACTAGCATTTCGTCTGTTGCAGTATCGCAGGGAGAGAACATCTTCCTGCAATGTCCAAGCCAGTAGTGCTATTGGGGGGTTTCAAAGTAGTACTTAGTAGGTATGGTCTTTTTTTACCAATTGAATATCACTTTTTGACATATTTTGACAATTTTTTGTCGATGTTTTAGCGTTTAGCGATGTTTTAGTACAAATTTTCACTATACTCATTTTTCCCCCACTCGTACTTGGTAGGTATATCATGATGTTACGTGATACAACTTAACCTATCCTTTTTTTACGATTATTTAATTTTTTTACGATCCTAAGTGATATAACTTAACCTATCATTTTTTTTATTTAGGTACTGTTTGAACGTTATTATTTGAGGATCATATTTTGTAGGTATTTTTTTTTATCAATCGAATATAAGTTTTTGACATATTTTTGACAATTTTTTGTCGATGTTTTAGCGTTTAGCGATGTTTTAGTACAAATTTTCACTATACTCATTTTTTTCCCCATTTGTACTTCGTAGGTATATCACGATGTTACGTGATATAACTTAACCTATCATTTTTTTACGATTATTTAATTTTTTTACGATCCTAAGTGATATAACTTAACCTATCATTTTTTTTATTTAGGTACTGTTTGAACGTTATTATTTGAGGATCATATTTTGTAGGTATTTTTTTTATCAATCGAATATAAGTTTTTGACATATTTTTGACAATTTTTTGTCGATGTTATAGCGTTTAGCGATGTTTTAGTACAAATTTTCACTGCACTTATTTTTTTTTCTATTTGTACTTGGTAGGTATATCACGATGTTACGTGATATAACTTAACCTATCTTTTTTTTTTACGATTTTTTTAATTTTCTTACGATCCTAAGTGATATAACTTAACCTATCATTTTTTTTTATTTACGCACCGAACTAACCTACAAGGGGGACTCCGTTTGTTTTAATATTTCAGTATTATAAGGTTTTCACAAATTTTATATAACCTAAAATGTGTTGGATGTTGATTTTTAGTATGTGGCAATTTTTTATGAATTTTAAAACTGTTCCGTCACCCTCTCGTTCTTCACGTCGTGGACGAAGGACTTCTCTGCAATCAGGATGACGCTGCATAGAGTATCGGCAGGCAGCGCGTCGTGGAACTCGCAAACACCCACTCTACAAAAATTCTACTATATGATCTTTCACTGGCTAAGCTAACCTACAAATAGGAATTGGCAGCACTGACTTATAAACCCACTGGGTCTTCTTGGCATGTTTTTTCATGATGTGTTGCCAGGCTATTGCGCATCTTGGCGTATACAATGTATATATTTTGAGAGGGGGGTTATAGCTTTTTATGCTGTACGAATACTAAAAACTTGACAGTGACAACCAACAGAGTAAATAAACCTACATGCAGAAACTAACAACACTAGTTTCTGACAGTGAATTTGAAATAAAATATTAAACAAAATACATGAGTAAGCACTGTGATTACAAATAATACCAGTGTTATTACACATTTATTCTTATTTCTCGAAGTTGAATGGAAGCACGTGTTTTTTACGCTCTCGTAATACTGACCTTGCCCCAGTGATTTTAAATTGCTTCCATCCGGTTTTTTTTTTTCCGTGTTATTCCGCGCGCACGCAACATTCGCTTTCAATAGTTTAATGAAACACAGAAGGAGTGTTAGTTTAGCAGGTTTTGAGTTTACAATTTATTAAATTAAACAATAATTTATGTAAGAATATACTTGTACTTACCGAACACAAAATAATAAAAGCACATGTGAATCTTTGCGTGTGTTCATGTTATATGACGACTGAGTAAAAAAATAATGTTGACTCCTCGAAAGATAAAAGTTCCTGGTTCGACATCAGATGCATGCAAATTTTATGTTTTGCTCTCCAAAATCTTGATTTGTGCTATTTGTCATACAGCAGAGGAGAAGAGGGGAGAGGGGAGGGGAGGAGGTACTATTAGCGCCATCTATTAGCAAACAATAGAAATAAAAAAGTAGGGTCAAACTTTTTCAACACCCAAAAATTTTAAACGTCCTCGTTTAGTAATACGATCAGCAGAAGACGTTTGAAAGAGTACTCTTAGTCGAGAAAGCTAATTGCTAGGGCCCATATATTGCTAAAATGTTCTTTGATTTGCATATTTCTCATACCGCCATATGTTGTTCTAGTTGACTTCTTCCAAAAAAATGCTAATTAGCGAGAGTTAATTAAGCAAGGCAAGTAAAAGAAGCAAATAGGACAATATGTGGCGGCGTGGAAATATGTAAAAATTCGACTCGATTCGAATTAAAATTGGAGGATATTTTGAATTTTTTTCCTATAATGTACAAAACATTTACCGTACATAATCTTTTCCATTTACAACAGTATAAAATAAGAGGAACGTGTGACAATATCCATATTAATTAGGAAGGTATGTTGTATGCTAGGTTAGCTAATTGCGTCTTCTACAGCTTTACTGTATAGAGGAAAAATGGAAAAAGAGAGCTCTACAAAAACTAACGCTCTTGACAATATTGAACGCCCCGTGAAAATTATATATAAATAAGGCATAATCGTATTATCTATTTTCATGTCAGATTTTACCGACCTGTGAGCTGTAGTGTTTAGGTGACAAGCGACGCGCTCAAATATGATACCGTTGACAATATTGTACGCCCCGTGAAAATTATATATAAATAAGGCATAATCGTATTATCTGCTTTCATGTCAGATTTTACCGACCTGTGAGCTGTAGTGTTTAGGCGACAAGCGACGCGCTCAAATATGATAACGTTGACAATATTGTACGCCCCGTGAAAATTATATATAAATAAGGCATAATCGTATTATCTACTTTCATGTCAGATTTTCCCGACCTGTGAGCTGTAGTGTTTAGGCGACAAGCGACGCGCTCAAATATGATACCGTTGACAATATTGAACGCCCGTGAAAATTATATATAAATAAGGCATAATCGTATTATCTACTTTCATGTCAGATTTTCCCGACCTGTGAGCTGTAGTGTTTAGGCGACAAGCGACGTGCTCTAATATGATACCGTTGACAATATTGAACGCCCGTGAAAATTATATATAAATAAGGCATAATCGTATTATCTGCTTTCATGTCAGATTTTCCCGACCTGTGAGCTGTAGTGTTTAAGCGACAAGCGACGTGCTCAAATATGATACCGTTGACAATATTGTACGCCCCGTGAAAATTATATATAAATAAGGCATAATCGTATTATCTACTTTCATGTCAGATTTTCCCGACCTGTGAGCTGTAGTGTTTAGGCGACAAGCGGCGTGCTCAAATATGATACCGTTGACAATATTGAACGCCCGTGAAAATTATATATAAATAAGGCATAATCGTATTATCTGCTTTCATGTCAGATTTTACCGACCTGTGAGCTGTAGTGTTTAGGCGACAAGCGACGCGCTCAAATATGATACCGTTGACAATATTGAACGCCCGTGAAAATTATATATAAATAAGGCATAATCGTATTATCTACTTTCATGTCAGATTTTCCCGACCTGTAAGCTGTAGTGTTTAGGCGACAAGCGGCGTGCTCTAATATGATACCGTTGACAATATTGTACGCCCCCGTGAAAATTATATATAAATAAGGCATAATCGTATTATCTGCTTTCATGTCAGATTTTCCCGACCTGTGAGCTGTAGTGTTTAGGCGACAAGCGGCCCGCTTAAATATGATACCGTTGCCAATATTGAACGCCCGTGAAAATTATATATAAATAAGGCATAATCGTATTATCTGCTTTCATGTCAGATTTTCCCGACCTGTGAGCTGTAGTGTTTAAGCGACAAGCGACGTGCTCTAATATGATACCGTTGACAATATTGAACGCCCGTGAAAATTATATATAAATAAGGCATAAGCGTATTATCTACTTTCATGTCAGATTTTCCCGACCTGTGAGCTGTAGTGTTTAGGCGACAAGCGACGTGCTCTAATATGATACCGTTGACAATATTGAACGCCCGAGAAAATTATATATAAAATAACATACCTGAAAATTATATTCACAGTAGATTCATTTTTTGAGTTTTGTAATTACCCCAAGAAATTCTATATAAAATAACATACCTGAAAATTGTATTTACAGTAGATTGAATTCTTGAGTTTTTTGTATTCGCACACAAGAAATTCTATATAAATAACATACCTGAAATTCTATTTACAGTAGATTGAATTTTTGAGTTTTGTAATCACTCCAAGAAATTCTATATAAAATAACATACCTGAAAATTGTGTCGCTATATACTAGACTTTTTGATTTCTGTGATTTTGGAGAAAGCAATGGCATCCACCACCAGTTTCAATCGTAAAAATGATAAAACTGAATGTGTTACTTGTGGGAAGCTAATCTCAAGGAACAATTTATCAGTACACAGGGCAAGATGTAGCGAAACAGGTTCGAGAATTAATCGTTCGTTACCTTCTAAGCCCTGTGCTCGATGCGAAAAAATGATCAGCATTACAAATTTAAGTAAACATCTCAAAATTTGCAAACCATCGACCGAACAAGAAACATCGAAAAGGAAAATCGATAATTCAGAAACGGAAGCTTCCACTTCCAAGCAAATTAAATTATCCGATGAACCCAAACCAATTAGATCTGCATTCAACGACCAACTCCAGGATTTTTCAATTAAGTCAGAAGCAGGCCGTGACATCCTTAGTTTCTTGGACGAAACGAAAACATCCGTGATAAATATTCTAAAAAATAAATTGGAAAACAACTCTATAAAAGTATACGTTGTTCTGTTTTCCGAATACAAGAAAGTTGATGGCACAACGAGTATTTTTTATCATCGTACAAAAAACCAGGCTCTTTATTTGGCGGACGTCGAAAATTTGGACGAATTTTATTCTGATTTTTCCAACGAGCTGGTTAACAAACATGACGATTTCGAGGCTAAAGGGTCGGGATGGTCTCTGTGTGGAAGTCCTCACACGTTAACCGTTTACGTGAACCGATTCTCGCCTCTTCGCGCTTCCAGCTACGTTCCTCTTCCACCAAACATTCAACACAAGAGGGCTGTGTTAAATATACAGAACAGCGATAAAAAGTGTTTTCTCTGGTGTGTGTTGGCTGCACTGCATCCTGTTCATTGGTCAAATAATCCAGAACAGGTTTCTCATTACAAACAATACGAGACCGACTTTCAAAGTGTAATGTCTGACATTGAATACCCGGTGACATTGTCGGATATAACAAAGTTCGAAAATCGTACAGGAAAACGCATCGCTATTAATGTGTATTCCTTCACGTCAGATAAATATCTCGTGCACCCTATCAGGATAAGCGATATCGAC